>NC_086444.1:698601704-698901704 GCF_028390025.1 Pseudophryne corroboree | reverse complement strand
TAAAAAAGAAATAAATAAATTGTTCTTCTATATAGGACAAAGTGGAACATGAAAAGACATGTGTACTGTACACCACAAATGAAGGGGGCGTGGGACGGAGAGTGGTGTAAATTAATAAAGTGGTAGGGGAGGGACAGGAGGTGGGGACATAGAATAACAGAATTTAATTCCACAGCTTCATTAAGACCCATGGGGTATATGGACCCCATCTTGTACATCCAGTACACCACCTATTTACACAGTTTCTTAAATCTGTCCCTTCCTCTTTTCATTGCTCTTATGGTTTCTACCTCCATAATTCTAAGACCTGTAGGGTCCCTTCTGTGATGTTCAGAAAAGTGTTTGGACACACTGTGTCATTACACGATTCTGAACATCCCTGCGATGCTCTAAAAACCTAGTCTTTAGTTTTCTTGTTGTTCTCCCGACGTACATGAGGTTGCAAGTGCAACTGAGAATATATATAACATAGGGGGTGTTACAGTTTATACTGTATATATAATATTTCGTATTTCTTGTTCTCCCTAGCTTCCTTCTGTGTTCTAAGATCAACTGCATGTTTATGTAAGAGGGGCGGCGGTGCGTGTAGTGCCTGCTGCCGTGCAGGTGTAGGTTCACCACTTACCAGGCGCCGCACTCTCTCACCTTCAGGTACCGGAACCTTCAACGGACCTGGGATTCTTCAGTCGGACCTGGACACGATGATTCCCTCTCGGAGCTGACGGACGAACGAGCTGAGGAGAAAATAGTCTACCTTAAGGGGGGTATCAACCCTTCTTCCACCGGAAAAGGGGATACGCCAGGGGTGATGGCGACCTTCCCCGGTTGGGTGAAAGGTCATCACTGGCACAAAGCCTCAGCCACCCAGATTTCACACACTCGCGTAGTGTGATGAAGGGGGTTCTCACGTCCGTGAGCAACCCCTATTCCGGCGCTCGGGAACAGACAAAGGGACAAACGTACACAGATGCTACTCACCGTCAGTTCCGCACTGCGAACGTCTTCTTCTCTTACAGGTCCCTGTAAGGAGGCAAACAAACAAGCAAGCATACAGCCGTGCAGGGCCTAACTCTAACCTAATGTCACACCCCTATATTAACTATGACGGCAGAGCCCTCAAACTAGCTCTGTGGGTGTGGTGCAACAAAACTAAACACAGACTTAACAAGCTCACACTTTGCCCTGCACGGTAACAACATATCCAATCACAATCCACAGCGCAAGCAACTACCACGGTGCTGTCCCTTTAAGTACCTGAATCAGAACACCCGGTAGTGGGGGCCGCACAGCTCACCCACCTCCCGTACTCTCTTCTCAGGGGCTCAGGCCGAGCGGGCCTGCCTGCCTAAACACCTTGGGGTGGACTGGGCCTAGTGCCCAGTGCCACCTTTATCCACCTTTGAGGAGGGCCACTTATGGACTGGGCTTAGTGCCCCCTATTTGCGCACGGGCCCGAGGCCCGATATTACCCACGGGCCTAGCGCCTTCCTAACTGGTCACCCGTTGGATGACCTGGGCCTAGTGCCCAGGGTCACCTCATAGCCCTAACTGCCGACAACCAAACTAGGGCCTAATGCCCTCTATTTGTCCCCCAGGCCTATTGCCTGTTTTTGCCCCTCGGGCCTACTGCCCGCCTACTACGCTGTTTAGGCGGCTTGGGCCTAACGCCCAAACCACCGACTCAGATGGTGACCCCCAAACTCCTATCTGCGCAACAGGCCTAGTGCCTGAACTGTGCCCCCGGGCCTATTGCCCGTCCCTGATGGTCTAGGGAGGAAAAGGGGAGGGGGTGAGAGTAGCCTCACTGAGGCCTCACCTGATCCGGGGGTGTCCGGCGCCCTCTTCTGCCGCTGACCCGTCCTGGCCAGCGGCGCCTCCTCCGCTCCTCAGCGTCCAGCTGCCGCTGGACATCTTCCTCCTGCAGGCCGACGTCTTCTGGCCTCTTCAGCGGCCACCGGAGCTCCTCTTCAAACGGCCGTCTTCTTCTCCTCGCGGCGTCTTCTTTCGCGCTCCTCCGCGCGCCCGGCCTCTTCCTCGGCTCCCGCCCGGCGTCTGATGTCAGACGCCGGGGGCGGGGCCCATGACGCGGCGAGCGCCGATTGGCTCGCCGCGCCCACCTCCGATTGCCCGGCACCCCGTGAGCCGTGATTGGCTCGCGGACGGCGCCGGGTTTGAAAAGACGCCGGCGGTGCTTCTCATTGGCGGCCCAAGTGGCGCCAAGTTTAAAGCGCCGCCGTGCCGCCACCGACAGTCCGGTGCAGGGAAATATCTGGTCCCTGCACCGGACACCCGCCGCCACGATGTGCCCTGTAGTACAGGGCACATCTCCACATTTCCGCCCCCTTTTTCCTTTGTAGTCCCTACAAAGGTCTCCACGACGTCCATCGTCCGTGGGTCAGGGAATTCCGAGGTCCCTCCGGCGAGGTTGTGTTCAAGGGCCCAGCCCGGACAGACCGTGACCCCACATCCTTCTTCCTCCAGCTCCGGGTTCCTCTTCTTACCTCCTGACTTCCATCGGCGGATCCTCTGGGGGAGTGGCATCTCCTCACGGTCGCTCGACGTTGGCCACCAAGGGGAATCTTCCTCCACTGGGACAACAGTCACCCACTCTTGACCTCCCATATCGTCTGGGGCATCGTCCCTGTCTTCAGGGTGTGGTACCGACCACCACCCAACAGCGGAATCCTCCGGGACATCCATTTCCTCCCGGCAACAATCACCATCTGTCGCATCTCCTCGTGGGGCATATCCAAAGGTCCCATGTCTTCCTCTGGAACGGGTCCTCCCACGGCATCACGATCCTCTCCCCGTACGTCCGTCCATTTCGGCACTTCCGGCAGGTATTCTTGCTCCAGGACTATCTCCTCCTCTTCACGGAGGGCAATCAACTGGGAGCACGACTCCACCCGATCCTGCCAGTCCCACTCGTCGGCACTCCCGATTCCCGAGTCGTCCCTACATCTGCTCTTGGAGGGATTCGTCGGCGGACATCTCACCGTAGTCCGAGTCCTCCTCCACCGATACCTGGACTAGGGGATTATTTTCCTCCTCAGCGTACTTGGTCCCTTCCGCTGGCATCTTTACTTCCTCAGCGTATGTTGTTTGCAAAAATTGTATTATCCTTTTGATCTGGTACAGGATGGTTTATGTGTAAATGGTTGGAGGCTCAGGTCCCTGATCGACACCAGGTATACATAGACTCTCTTGGGTCATGTTTGCACAGACCTTGTCCAGTTTGGCTGAAAGGGTAATTCCTACAGTCTCGATACCAGGAATGGGGTTCACTAGAATCCATACATGCAGCTTCCTAAATACGGTATCTCCCCAAGAGCTTCTTCAAATAAGTCAAGCTGATAAACAGTGTATAAATAAATCATCTACTTCACAGGCTACACATGATCATTAGATAATGAAAGCTCTATATACTCTACTTCGGCACACGAAGAACAGGTAAAAGGTGTCAGCTCAGTGAATAAACTGAAACAGTAAGAGCAGTAAAGGCTAGTCTGTTCGTAGAGGCAGCAGAGCCTTGGTTAAAAATAAGGCACCTGTATTTTAATGTCCCAAAACAGGTAGGGCCTCCTCAAGGGGGACACCAACAGCTGAGAATCAGGAAAAGGTTTGAGCTACATTCCAATATCCTTTTCCAGCTGGGGATTGTTAAAAAATAAATAAAGGGAAGTGCCTCCTATGCATATCATTTGATAGTGTAAAAATCTATATGGCCTCTGCCGTCAACATCAAAAGAGTAATGGTTTTCAAAAAAACCATAATGTCTCTGTCTAGGGCAGTCATAATGCCAGCCATGACTTCAGCTTGCATGAAAGCAATTAGCTGCCTGGGCTGAGGTACTGGAAGACAGAGTTTCAGCACCTGCAGGGGAACAAGAATCCCATATAGCTTACATGTAGCAGGCAGCAAAGATATGGGTTATGCTTTTGGGGCATCAACCTTAACAATAGCTGCTAACAGATCAGTTTGCTTAATACGGGCAAAGCTGATTCAGAATCAAAGAAGGTTCTGGGATTGACTTTGGCTGAAAGTCTCTGTTTGAATAAGCAGATAGTGGGGAGTCAGAATCAGACTCCAAGTAGGTCATGTTTCCTTCCACATATAACCCCTAGTTAGGGGTCTGGTTTCAGCCTTTTCGGTCATAAAGGAAAAGCAATAGGTTCGTAACAGCGACCAGGGGGCCAGCTTCCAAACCAGAGGATAACCCATCAGTATGATGGTACAGGCCTTCTTCTGGGGGATCCCAGGGTAGAGGGCCGACCTCGTAGGTTGCACAGATCTGGTAACAGATGCCTGGGTGCAAGAAGCGATATCTCTAGTTTATGCTTTCCTTTCAAGAGCATCTTCCTCGAAGATTCTTCTGCGAAAGCCCGTTCCTGGCAGAGGCGAAAATAAGGGGATTGCAAGAAGCAGTTCAGAAATTGCTTTTGTCAGGAGTAGTCAGTAGTAGTAGTAGTAGTAGTAGGAGTAGGTAACCCATGCACAATGTGTACAGGGAGTTTACTCCAACCTGTGTTTGATTCAGAAGGATTCTTTACTCCATTCTCAATCTCTAAAGTCTTAAACAGATAGGTTTGGGTACCACGGTTCACATGAATGTGCTCCATAGTTGGGTAAGGAGCCAGTAGTTTACATAGTATCCCTGGATAGTCAGGATGCTTACCTACAGGTTCCTATAGCACTGTCCATCAGTGTTATTTCAAGGTTTACCATCCTTCAGCAACATTCAGTTATTGGTCTTACCCTGTGGGTTAACCACAGCCCCAGAGTATGCTCCAAAATAATTATGGCAGTTTATCTCCGCAAGCAGGGTATAAGAAAATTGCCATACCTCGACCACCCTTTTTTCTGGAACAATCACAGGAAAGGCTTCTGTGCTATCCCAAACAGATAAAAACTTGTCAGTAGAGGTACGGGTGGTTCATAAATGGGGCAAGGTCATCCCTGGCTCCGTCACAATGGATGACTCACGGGGAGGCTGTACTGAATCAAAGCCTGCAGAAAATGTTTACCTCGGAATAAGATATCCAAGGTACAGTCAAGGACTCAGGAGTTGTTACACAGTCAAACAATATCAATTCACGCAGCATGCGAATGATAGGTTTAATGGTGTAAACATTTGACATGGTGGAGTATGAACAATTCCACTCAAGACTTCTGCAGCTTCTGATTTCTCTGGCTGGGTCCACAGGTTATCCACAGGATAACATTGGGATATGCCGGGGCAACAACGGAAATGGCACCAAACGGTCACAAGCTTTCTGGCCTCCCAGGATGCATCAGGGTTTCACCATATAATCCCACCCACTGACTCAGTCAAATCAGTTTTTTGTTTGATGCGGCAGGAGCCGGACCATGGTCACAGGGCTTCTGTTAATAGCAGCCTGAAGCTTTTATTATTTTATTTTTATAGTCTTACTATGTTTTTTGAGCGACTTTTCTTAACAGCGTCTTAAACGCATACTAGAAAGAGTCGCTCCAAAAACTCCCCACCGGGTCGCAACAACGCTTACCTTCGCGGTACAGTGCTGTCTCGACGGGCGTCTGTGTCGGATGTTCTAGCAGGTCCAGCAGACGTAACCAGGCTGTGGCCGGAGCATGGGGGGAAGGTAAGTCTATGGATTTCCTCTTACTAGGGGGGTCCGGACACAGCTACACTGTATTGGTGGAGACTACAAACAGTGTGTTGATGCGCCGAATACTCTCTGGTGCGACAGCGCTATGCTCTAGGGATCATAGGCACCAGGACTAGGTTGAGGCCACGATCCTTAAAGTTTAAGTCAACGGGGGGAATCAGACTCTCTCCTGGTCGCCTCTCCCCCAAGTTCATGACCAGTTTCCGCGCGTCTCCCGTCCATGAACTGAATGACCTCACTTCCGTCTCAGACACTACCACGAGGGTACTCGGTCGCAGCTTAGACGCCGCGGTTGTGTACACTAGAGATTGCTGGACCGAATCGCAGGCCTTAGCGTCTGCATACATGTTGCATTTCACTGAGCGTCCGTGTCCGTTAGTGAGCGTTCGTGTCTTGCATCAGTTATCAGAACGGCAGTGTACACCAGTAGCGTCTGAATCCACTCAGCGTCTTGTGAGCGTATTTGTTTGGATATGGAAGTGTGGTGAGTCTCCCTGTATCCCGCTCTATGGAGGAAGGGTATACAGTACTAAAAATTCTCTCTACTTTTTAGTATGAATTGTTAATTTTAGTACATATTGCATATGAGACCTGTATATTACTGTTGTTTCTGCATGTTATGTTTGAAAAAAAAAACAGTTAAAAACAGAAGTACAATTTTCCTACTTACTTGTAAGTTGTTATGGGGGTTGTATTCTCATATGACAATGTTTAATGCCTTAACATGTGACTGACTGCTAGTATGTGTGCTGACTTTTTTATGTCATCAGTCCTGTTCTGACCCTCAATTCAGGTGCACGGTTATGGTCAGATTGATCTCACTTCTATATATCCATATATAGGTGATTTTCAGTCACAAATTGTGTAGTCATTAACAGATTATTACCATGTCTGTGAGCGGCAAAAGTGACGAGGAGAATTTATCAGGCACTCCTACATCTCTAACATGTTTATCTTGTAAAACAGGGTTAATTGGTATAGGCCAGTTGGTCACTTATGAGGGGTTGTGTGCGAACTGTTTTGCTTTTCAGCAAAGTAAAAAACAGGAATTGGTTCAACAACCAGTAGAGCCACCATGGAATATGTTCGCAAAGACTTTGTCTTCAATAGCGGACAGGTTAAATCTGGCAACTCCACCCCAGGGGTTAGGTTACACTATTAACCCATACATGCAGCTCCCTCCCTACAGCTTGGTTCCAGTAGCCTCTACAAGTAACCAAGGGACAGGTAAGACTAAGACAGATGCGTCTTTGTGGAAGACTACACAAGATGATACAACAGATGATGATACAATATATTCAAATACTCCGTATGATGATCAGTCGCAGAGTTTTAGTTCAGAAGATATAGCTGAACTTATTGATGCTATGAAGGCTGTTCTCTCTTTGGAAGAGCCAGCCAAAACAGTGTCAAAGTCTAAATCACCTGTGTTTAAACGAACAAAAACAGTTAAAACTGAATTCCCAGCGTCAGATGAGCTGACGGAAATGATGGAAGTAAAAAGTATAAGATTCCGAAAAGATGGGATTCTTATTATCCATTTCCAGCTGCAGATTGTTTGAAAAGAGAAGTTCCTCCAAAAGTAGATGCACATGTACTGCGACTTGTGCATAAATCTGCTTTACCACTGTCATCTACCTCACTAAATGATGTCACAGACAGAAGGGTAGATAGCTTCTTGAAAAATATATATTCTCTCGTAGGAGCAGTGGTAAGACCTGCTATGGCTTCGGCCTGGATAGCAAAGGCAATGGGAGAATGGATAGAGGAACTAGAGAATGGCATCTCTTCTCCTAATAGGGAGCAAGAGTATCATTTAATCCGTTTAAGACAATCTGCCCAATACTTGGAAGAAGCAGCAATTGATATGGGTACAATTGCTTCTAAAGCTTCAGCCTTGACAGTAGCCGCTCGTAGAGCAGTTTGGCTACATAAATGGAAAGCAGATGCGGAATCCAAGAAAGAATTGGAAGCATTGCCTTTCATTGGTAATATATTGTTTGGAAAACAATTGTCTGATATTCTAGACTCGGAGGCTGAATCAAAGAAAGTCAGATTTCCGGCTAGTTATAACCATAAGACTAAGGGTTCAAAGTTTCGGCCATTTTGATGGCAAGGCAAAGCGAAAGCTAAAGAGGAGTCTAAGCAACCCCAAGCCAATAGATCGGCCAGTGGTAGGAAGCAATGGGCTAGTAGAAAGCCAGCTTCCAAGCCTGAACAGAAACCATCAGCCTGAAGAGACGGGCCTCTGCCTGGGGGATTCCAGGGTTGGGGGCCGACTCCTTCATTTTGCACACATATGGCAACAGTCGACAACAGATGCTTGGGTGCAGAAGGTGGTATCTCAGGGGTATGGGTTCCCATTCAGGAGGCAGCCTCCTCAAATATTTTTTTACACCAGCCCGTCTCGTATAGAGTTGAAGGCCAATGCCCTGCAAGAAGCAGTCCAAAAATTACTGCAGTCAGGTGTGATTGTCCCAGTACCTCCATCACAAAGGGGACAGGGGTTTTACTCCAATCTATTTCTAATCCAGAAGCCAAATGGGTCTTTTCGACCAATTCTCAATCTGAAAATGTTAAACAAATACATTTGGATCCCAAGGTTCCACATGGAGACATTACGCTCCATAATGTTGGCTATGGAACCGGGAGATTACATGGTATCTCTGGATGTACAGGATGCTTACCTACATGTGCCTATAGCACAGTCTCATCAGTGTTACCTCAGGTTTGCCATCCTCCAGGAACATTTTCAGTTCCAAGCCTTGCCCGTCGAGCTAGCAACAGCACCCAGGGTGTTTACCAAGATTATGGTGGTTATGGCAGCTTATCTCCGCAAGCAGGGGATAAGAATATTCCCATACCTCGATGACCTGTTAATCCTAGCACATTCGCAGGAGTGACTTTTGAGCCATCTTCGACAGACAATAGTTTGTTTTCAGAGACACGGGTGGCTCATAAATTGGGAAAAGTCATCTCTGAATCCATCACAGCGGATGGTTCATTTGGGGGCCATATTGGATTCAGACCTACAGAAAGTTTTCTTACCAGAGAAAAAGAGGGTCAAGGTGCAGGTCATGACTCAGGAAGTGTTGCACACCCAGACAATGTCAGTCCATGCAGCAATGCGACTGTTGGGTCTGATGGTATCAACCTTCGACATGGCGGAATATGCACAATTCCACTCCAGACCTTTACAGCACCTTATTCTGACCAAATGGAACGGAAATCATCAGACGATAAAAAAGCAGATGATAAAGTTTCCAGTAAACGTAAAAAGGTCTCTAGCGTGGTGGCTACAGATAGACCATTAAAACAAGGGGAGACCCTTTTGGATAAAAGAATGGCAAGTCCTGACAACAGATGCCAGTCTGCAAGGCTGGGGTGTGGTACTCGGAAGCCTTTGGTTCCAGGGAAAATAAATCGTAATGGAAAGTCGCCTGCCAATAAATCTGTTGGACATAATGGCCATTTATATGGCTCTAGTTCAGGCAAAGGACAGTCTGCAAGGAAGACCGGTCCAGATTCGCTCAGACAATGCGACAGCAGTAGCGTACCTCAATCATCAAGGAGGAACTCACAGCAAGAGACTGATGGAGGAAGTAACTCCCATTCTAAGATGGGCAGAACTCCATCTCCCAGGATTGTCTGCAGTGTTTGTCCCAGGTGTACTGATCTGGGAAGCGGATTTTCTCAGTCAATACACCATTCAGGAAACCGAATGGGCATTACACCCAGAAGTGTTTCAGACAATAGTGAACAGATGGGGTTTACCAGAGATAGACCTCATGGCGTCTCGTCTAAACAACAAAGTTCCGAGGTACTGATCGAGAACAAAGGATCCCAGAGCGGTCCTTGTAGATGCACTGTCAGTAGAAAGGAAATTTCATCTGGCATATCTGTTCCCTCCAATATCTCTGTTACCCAGAGTAGTGAGAAAAATAAAGCAAGCAAAGGGAGCAATAATTCTAATAGCTCCAGCTTGGCCAAGAAGGCATTGGTACACAGATCTACTGAGAATGTCCGTGCAAGCACCGATACTGCTCCCTCAACGTCCAGATATGCTAATGCAGGGTACTTGTTGTCACAGTCATCTGGATCGTCTGTCTTTGACGGCGTGGCTGTTGAAACCTCTATCTTAGAAGCTAGAGGATTTTCAAAACAAGTAATCCAAACTATGCTTAGAGCAAGAAAGCCTTCTTCAGCTCGTGTGTATCATAGAATATGGCAAGCCTATATTCATTGGTGTACTGAAAAAAGTTTGAATCCAAGATCTTTTAAAGTATCCAGGATTTTGGATTTCCTTCAAGCAGGATTGGATAAAGGTTTGAAAGTAGCTTCCTTGAGAGTTCAAGTATCAGCGTTAACTGTATGGTTTCAGCGAAAGATTGCTGATTTACAGGATGTGCGTACTTTCTTTCAGGGAGTTGTACATATTCAACCTCCATTTGTTCCGCCTGCAGCTCCCTGGGATTTGAATTTAGTTCTTACATTCTTCCAGGGACCTCCGTTTGAACCACTTAAGAGAGCAGATCTTAAATGGTTAACGGCTAAAGTACTTTTTCTACTGGCAATGGCGTCAGCCAGAAGAGTGTCAGATTTAGGAGCGTTATCGTGTAAGTCTCCTTTCCTAAGTTTTTTCCAGACAGAGCAGTTCTCAGAAATAGATCTGGTTATCTTCCGAAGGTGGTTTCAAAGTTTCACCTTAATGAAGAGATTGTAGTCCCAGCTTTTCAGGTATCGGGACTTTCTGTGGGAGAAGCGTCGCTGGACGTAGTCCGAGCTTTAAGAATCTACATAGATCATACTAGTGCCATCAGAAAAACAGATTCTCTCTTCATCCTCTACGGATTTCATAGAAGAGGATGGCCTGCTAGTAAACAGACGCTGGCAAGATGGCTCCGAATGGTAATATCAGAAGCTTATTCTCATGCAGATCTCCCTACTCCGGCTAATGTCTCTGCTCACTCTACACATAAGGTAGGTCCTTCATGGGCAGCACAACAGGGTGCTTCAGCAGAACAGATTTGTAAGGCAGCCACATGGTCTTCCATAAACACATTCATCAGACATTATGCCTTGGATACTTTTGCCTCTCATGACGCAGACTTCGGGCGAAAGGTCCTCCTGTGTAATCAGGAGTGTCCCCACCACTAAAACTGGCTTTGGGAATCCCAATGTTATCCTGTGGATAACCTGTGGACCCAGCCAGAGAAATAGACGTTATGGTAAGAACTTACCGTTGATAATGTAATTTCTCTCATGTCCACAGGCTGTGGCGTAAGTTTGTCCCAGTTGCCCTGAGGCAAGGAAAACATTGGTGCCCCCTATATACACACACACACACACACACACACACACACACACACACACACACACACACACACACACACACACACACACACACACACACATTTGTTCCTCCATAGCAAGCCTGCAGATTCTAACTATATGAAGCTACTACAAAACCATTGCAACTAGGCATATCTCTGTAGGGGTCCAGCCACACACTACAAAGATCTGCTCAGTCACTCACAGTGCTGATTATTTCTCTGACAATTAATTTGCAAGTGTCATACCCAGGATTAGATCCCACAACCTATTACACTGGTAGCATGCACCTTACTGATGGAGATATCTGCTATTGCATAGGAAGTATGAGAACTCTAACTACATGAAGTTACTTGTAATTGTCAGAGAAACAACGTCATATAGTTAGAATTCTCATGCTTCCTATACTGGAGCAAATAGCTTCATCAGTAAGGTGTCTGCTTCCAGTGTATCTATAATAAAGAGGGTGTGATTTGTAATGTGTAGTGACTAGTGGGGAAGTCGGCTACGGAAGGGATATCGGCTGCTGTCAATTAACTTAATTGATTAATGTCGCTGAACACATGGAACAGGAGGAGAGGTGCCCCCCTTCAAAGCAGGAGCCCGGTTGCAGCTGACTCCGTTGCCTCCCAGAGTTCTGCATCTGTCCACAGGTATCCACAGGGGTCCCACCCTGATGCACCTGATTTGAGGATCTTGACAATCACTAAACCTCTTCCCTCTTGTATGGAAGGTTGTGCATGTGTGTTCTTGTCGCTTAAGTAGGTTTCTACCTGATGCTCCTGCCTAATTGCTGTGGAAAGAACTGATTTGACTGAGTCAGTGGGCGGGATTATATGGTGAAGCCCCGATGCATCCTGGGAGGCCAGAAAGCTTGTGACCGTTTGGTGCCATTTCCGCTGTCGCTCCGGCATATCCCAATGTTATCCTGTGGATACCTGTGGACATAAAAGAAATTACGTTATCAACGGTAAGTTCTTACCATAACGTCTATTTTATCAACAGCCGCATCACACTGGATAGGTCCAATCTCATCTGATGTTGGAAGTTAAGCAGTGTTGTGTTTGATTAAAATCTCAGATAGGAGACCACCTGTGAATAACAGGTGTTGTACATAGGCCAGATAGACAGTAAACGAACAGAAGTGGTACTGTCAGAGAAGGTAAGAAAGTCATTAGCTTAGTGCCTACAGACATCCCATTTAGACAAGGGGACAACCTTGTTAGATATCAAGTTGGGAGATCCTGACAACAAATGCCAGTCTTCGGGGCTGGGGAAGGCCATTGTCTGAAAGATTAATATTAGGGGACTATGGACCACAGAAGAAAGTTGTCTGCTAATAAATCTGTTAGCACTTCGGGCCATATACATGATCCTGGTTTGGGTAAGGGACACTCCTAAAGGAAAACCAGTCCAGATCCGCAGGGCCAAGGCAATGGCATTAGTGTACCTCAACCTTTAGAGAGGAACACGCAGCTAAATAGCAAGGAAGAAGGTAAGTCACATATTAAAGTGGACAGAGCTCTATCTTCCAGCCTTGTCTGCAGTATTAGTTCCAGGAGTCCTAAACTGGAGAGCAGACTTTCACAGTCGACACGCTATTCAGTTAAGCGAATGGGCTCTACACCCAAAAGTCTTTTCAGACTCGGGTAGACAAGTGGGGTTTGCCAGAAATAAATCTCATGACATCCCATCGGCAAAAGACCCATATACGTGTCAGGAACAAGGGATCAGGTAGTGATCTTTGTGTACGTTTTTTTTTTTTAGAAAATCTTTTTCCTCCAATCCTCCTGCTACCAGGGTAGTGAGGAAGATTAAAGAAACTAAGGGTGCCTTGATTCTAATAGCTCCGGCTTAGCCCAGAAGGCGTTGGTACACAGATCCACAGAGAATGTCGATGGATGCTCCACTTCTGCTTCCTCAACGCCAAGATCTGCTAATGCAGGGTCCTTGTTATCACAGACATCTGGATCAACTGTCTTTTACGGCGTGGCTCTTGAAATCTATATCCTGAAGTCAAGAGTATTCTCACAGGTAAATCAAACAATGTTCAGAGCTGGAAAGACTTCCTCGGCTCTTATTTACCACCGAATATAGCAAGCCTTCAATCATTTGTGTAATGGAAGAGTTATGGACCCAAAATCTTTCAGAATTTCCAGGGTTCTAGCATTCCTTCAGGCGGGAGTGGATAAAGATTTAAGGTAGGCTTCCTTGAGAGTGCAAGTGTCAGCATTGACTGCATAGTGCCGAAAGAAAATTGCCAATTTTCAGGAAGTGTGCATTTTTTCCAGGGAATGCTGCGTGTTCAACCTTCCTTTGTTCCGCCTGTGGTGCTTTGGGATGGCAGTCTTGTCCTCAAAGCCCTTCAAGTTGCTCTATTGAAACTACTTAAAAAGTGGATCTTAAATGGTTAACAGCTAAAGTTCTCTTTCTGCTGACTATGGCATCAGCTAGAAGAGTATCAGAATTAGGAGCACTGTTATGTAAATCTCCTTTTCTGATGTTTATCCAGATAAAGTAGTTCTCAGAACTAGATCTGGGTATCTTCATAAGGTGGGGTCTAAAGTCCACCTTAATGAAGAAATTGTAGTCCCGTTTTTTTCAGGTATCGGGACTTTCTTGATGCGTCGCTGGATGTAGTCCGGGCATTAAGGGTCTACGTGGGTTGTACCAGTGCCGTCAGAAAGACAGATTCTCTCTTCCTTCTCTACGAATTTCACATGAGAGGATGGCCTGCTACAAAACAGATGCTGGCAAGATCGCTTCGAATGACTATTTCAGAAGCATACTCTCAAGCTGATCTCCCTGTTCCAGCTTATGTCTCTGTTCACTCTACTCGTAAGGTATGTCCTTCATGGGCAGCATAGCATGGTGCTTCAGCAGAAACAGATATGTAAGGCAGCCACATGGTCTTCCATTAACACACTCATAGACATTATGCCTTGGATACTTTTGCCTCTCATGACGCTGAATTCGGGCGAAAGGGTTCTCCTACCAATCAGGAACGTCCCCACCACTAAAAATTGCTTTGGGAAATCCCATTGTTATCCTGTGTATAACATGTGGACCCAGCCGGAGAAATATACGTTATGGTAAGAACTTACCGTTGATAACGGTATTTCTTCTATGTCCACAGGTTCCACAGGGATCCCACCCTGACGCACCTGATTTGAGGATCTCTCTACTCACTAACCTCTTCCTTCTTGTGCGGAAGGGTATGCATGTGTGTTCTTCTCGCCTGATTAGGGCTCTACATGATGCTCCTGACTTTGGAATCCTTTCATGATGCCTTTGGAATCCTACATGATGCTCCTGCCTTTTGGAATCCAACTAATTTGCCAGAGCCAGTGGGCGGGGATATATGGATGGGCCCATTGCATCCTGGGAGGACTGAAAGCTTGTGATCGTTTGGTGCCAATCCGCTATCGCTCCATCATATCTCACTGTTATCCTATGGAACCTGTGGACATAGGAGAAATACCGTTATCATCGGTAAGTTCTTACCATAACGTATATTTCTTGATTAGAACAATTGCGTTTTAGACGAGTTAATTGTCCAAGGAGAAGTTGTTACGGTCAATAGCTCTCACGACCCAGCTTCTCAGGGAACATGGTTGGATCCTGAATCTTCTGAAATCCCATTTGGAGCCAACCAGGAGGTTGTCCTTTCTGGAAATGATCCTCGACATGGAAGTGCAGAGGGTGTTTCTTCCAGAGGAAAAAGCGTTGGTGACACAAACAATGGTCCGGGATGTCCTGAAGCCAACCCGGGTGTCTGTTCATTTGCCTTCTGGGGAAGATGGTGGCCTCTTACGAGGCTCTGCAGTACGGGAGGTTTCACACTCAGTCCTTCCAACTGATCTCCTGGACAAGTGGTCGGGATCCCCTCTACACATGCACCAGAGAATATGTCTGTCGCCAAAGGCCAGGATTTTACTCCTCTGGTGGCTGCAATTACCTCACTTTCTGGAGGGCCGCAGGTTCGGGGATTCAGGACTGGATCCTTCTAATCACGGATGCAAGTCTCCGGGGCTGCGGCACAGTCACTCAAGGGGAAACCTTCCAAGGAAGGTGGTCAAGTCTGGAAGCCGGCCTGCCGATAAACATTCTGGAACTAAGAGCCATCTACAACGGTCTTCTCCAATCGGCCCATCTTCTGAGAAATCTGTCCATTCAGGTACAATCGGACAATGTTACAACAGTGGCTTACATAAACCGACAAGGTGGAACGAAGAGCAAAGCTGCAATGTCAGAGATAACAAGAATCATCCTCTGGGCAGAAAAAACATGCGTTGGTGCTGTCAGAAATCTTCATTCTAGGAGTAGACAACTGGGAAGTGGACTTCCTTAGCAGACACGATCTCCATCCAGGGGAGTGGGGTCTCCATCCGGAGGTGTTCAAGTAGGTAACAGATCTTTGGGGCGTACCCCAAATTGACATGATGGCCTCTCGTCTGAACAAGAAGCTTAGACGGTATTGTTCCAGGTCGAGGGACCCGCAAGCAGTGGCGGTGGACACCCTAGTGACTCCGTGGGTGTTCCAGTCGGTGTACGTGTTTCCTCCACTTCCACTCATTCCAAGAGTTCTCAAACTCATAAGAAGAACAGGAGTTCAGGCAATCCTCATTGCTCCGGACTGGCCAAGAAGGGCTTGGTACGCTGATCTTCTGGATCTACTGCTAGAATAGCCAAAGCCTCTTCCTCTTCAGGAGGACCTGCTGCAGCAGGGGCCATTCGCCTATCAAGACTTACCATGGCTACGTTTGACGGCATGGAGGTTGAACGCCAGATACTAGCTCGGAAGGGCATTCTGAACAAGGTTATTCCTACCCTGATAAAGGCTAGGAAAGGTGTAACGTCAAAACATTACCATCGTATTTGGAAAAAATATGTATCTTGGTGTGAGTCCAAGAAGTTTCCTGCCGTGGAGTTTCAACTATGACGTTTTCTCCTCTTCCTGCAAGCAGGTGTGGATATGGGCCCGAGGTTAGGATCCATAAAGTTCTAGATTTCTGCCCTATCCATTTTCTTCCAAAAACAATTGAATGCCCTCCCTGAGGTTCAGACTTTTTTGAAGGATGTTCTGCACATCCAACCTCCCTTTGTGCTGCCTACAGTGCCCTGGGATCTCAACGTGGTGTTGCAGTTCCTCCAGTCGGACTGGTTTGAACCTCTACAGGAGGTTGAGGTCAAGTTTCTCACGTGGAAGGCTGTCACTTTGTTGGCCTTATTCTCTGTTAGACGTGTGTCAGAGTTGGGGGCTTTGTCATGTAAAAGCCCATACTTGATCTTCCATGAAGATAGAGCTGAGCTTCGGATGTGTCAGCAGTTTCTTCCAAAGGTTGTGTTGGCATTTCATATCAACCAACCTATTGTGGTGCCAGTTGCGACTGACTCCTCAATTTCATCTAAGTCCTTAGATGTTGTAAGGGCTCTAAAAATCTATGTGAGGAGGACTGCTCGTCGCAGAAAATCGGACTCTGTCCTGTATGATCCCAAGAAAATTGGGTGTCCTGCTTCTAAGCAGACGATCTCTCGCTGGATCAGGTCCACTATCCAGCATACATATTCTATGGCAGGCTTGCCGTGTCCTACGTCTGTTAAGGCCCACTCTACTCGTAAAGTGGGTTCTTCCTGGGTGGCTGCCTGGGGTGTCTCGGCTTTACAACTCTGCCGAGCATCTACTTGGTCGGGGTCGAAATGTTCGCAAAGTTCTACAAGTTCGATACTTTGGCCTCTGAGGACCTTAAGTTTGGTCAATTGGTTCTGCTGGAGCCTCCACGTTCTCCTGTTCTGGGAGCTTTGGTACATCCCCAGCATCCTCTAGGACGTAAGGGAAAATAGGATTTTAATTACCTACCGGTAAATCCTTTTCTCGTAGTCCGTAGAGGATGCTGGGCGCCCACCCAGCGCTTCGTTATCTTGCAGTGGTTATTTAGTTCAGTACTGCTTAGTTCTTGGTAAGTACTGTTTTGTTACTTGGTAAGTAATCCTGTTCAGCCATTGCTGATGTTTCAAGCTAGTTAGCTTGGGTTGCCTTGTGTGTGAGCTGGTGTGAATCTCGCCACTATCTCTGTAATCCTTCTCTCGAAGATGTCAGTCTTCTCAGGCATAGGAAAAAGAAAAAAGAACGCTATGGGTATGTTTGGGGGAAAATGAATATGTTAAAACTAGTGGCACCTGAAATAAAAAAGTTGATTAGTATCAATAATGTTTACACTCTTTTGAGTGAGAATTTGGGTGGCAGATGTTACACGGATTTAGATAGGTGGTACGCTGGATCTTACCCCTATCTTTCCCTAACCGGAGTGATGACTGAGCGGCTGTTAGATGGAAGCCGCTTCCGTTGTTCCGGCCGATGGCAGGGCTCAGGCATGCTGTGCTTTTGCTGCGTCCAGCGGGCTGTGGAATGCACGCTTTCAGTCTCTTCCTCCGGCTGCGGGTGATGACGTGTCCGTGGTGCGGCCAACTCGGCCGTGATGAGCACTAATCCAATAAAAAGTTCTCCAATGGCTCCAACGCGTTTCATGCGGCAGCAGCGCACTTCTTCAAGGAGTGTGATAAAATAAGAAATTTAATTTGTTTTTTATTACTAAAAATACCGGAACTTCCGCCCTGAAGTGGTCATAGCATTTAGCGGGAACCACATGTTCTCAAGAAATACTTAAAAATTAATAAAAAATACTAATAGGTGCCACAAGTATTGATTGTTCACATGTATTAATGTTTTAAGAAGGGAAACATTTGTTATTAATAAAAAAAGGAGGGGTTTATTTGAAAAAGAGAAAAGTTTAATTTATTTGTATTTTCCACTACATTAGAAGAAAAGGGTTAAGTTCAATATCTACATTTAGCCCTCTTGGTATTAAGGTTTTTAGCTCAAATATCCATTTTGTTTCTACTTTTTTAAGTTCTTCTGACAAATCTCCTCCTCTCCAATTTTTTTCTACTTTTTTGATAACTATAAACTTCATGCCCACTGGATTTTTGTTGTGGACCTCAGAAAAGTGTTTTGACACATTGTGGGTTACTAATCCTCTTTTTATATTATAAATGTGTTCCGCAAATCTAACGTTGGCTGTTCTTTTGGTTTGTCCAACGTATTGTAGTTTGCAAGGACACTCTAGAAGGTAGATAACCCCTTCTGTTTCACAACTAAGAAATTGATTGATGTAGTATGTTTTTCCTGTGGCTGTAGACGTGAAATTTATTTGATTTTTTGTGTTTTTTTTACTGATGGAGCACGCCTTGCATCTTAGACACTGATGGAATCCTTTCGTCGTGAGGTTTATTCCATTCTTTTCTGTCAGATGAAGATGACTTTTCACAATCGTTTGTTTCAGTGATTGTGCCCGACGGTATATGATTTTAGGTTTCTCTGGTAGGATCTTCTTAAGAGTTTCATCCAATTGCAAAATGTGCCAATGTTTTTGGATCATGTTTTCTATTGGTGTTGTGTTGCTGGTGAATTGGGTGATAAATGGTAGCTCAATCTTATTGTCTTGTTTTACCCTATATTTAATGAGTTCTTTTCTATCGATGTCAGTGAGTCTGCGGATGTGGTTTTGTATTTCAAGTTCTGAATAGCCTTTTTCTATAAAGTTGTTTTTGAGTCTTTCACTTTGAAGTTTGAAAATGTCATCATCTGTACAATTTCTACGGATTCTTTGCATTTGCCCACCCGGTATGTTTCTGATCCAGTTTCTGTGGTGGTTACTGCTTGTTGGAATTGTGTTGTTGCCATTTACTTCTTTGAAATGGGTGCAGGTTTTGAGGAGTTGGTTTTCTATATAAATTTCTAAGTCAAGAAATATTACTTGCTGTTTACTCGTTGTGGTTGTGAATTCAAGATTTAATTGATTATTATTGATATAGTTGATGAATCTCTGTAGATCTTCTTCTGGTCCATCCCAGACAAAAATTACATCGTCTATGTATCTGTGCCAGCATACTAGACCCTCTGTGAATGAATTTTTTGTCCAGATTTTATCGTCTTCCCATTTTGAAACAAACAAATTTGCGTAACTAGGGGCCAGTGGTGTCCCTATGGCGGTCCCGCATTTTTGGAGATAGAACCTTTCATCGTACCAGAAGTAATTATGGGTTAGTATAAAATCTATGTTTGCCATAATGAAGTTTACTTGTCGAGTAGGTAGTTCAGTTTGAGTAGAAAGGTAATGTCGAGTATGTTCGCAACCCATTTCATGTGAGATGCAAGTGTACAGAGATGTGACGTCTGCTGTGCCCAGTGTGTATGTTGGTTTCCAGTTCAGTTTTTCCAAAATTTGCAGTATGTGGATTGTGTCCTTTAAATAACTTTTCTGCTGTTTAACCAAGTTCTGAAGAAAGAAATCTGTGTATTTTGATAAGTTTGAAGTGATTGAATTTTCCCAGAAATAATCGTTCGTCCTGGTGGATGTGTTAAATGTTTGTGAATTTTGGGCAGGAAGTAGAAGGTGGGGATCTTTGGGTTTTGTTGTTTTAGGAAGTCCAGTTCTTTCTTGGTGATTATTCCCATTTGGAATCCTTCCTCAAGGTGTTCATATAGCTCTTTTGTGAACCTCTGGGTGGGATCTTGATCTAGAACGATGTAGGTTTCTACATCCCCCAATAATCGTTCAGCTGCTTAATACAAGCGCAGCATTACCCTTGTTTCATATAGTCTATTAATTGCTGCTGCTAAAATGACACAATATAAATCTATCCACCTATTACATAATAATAACAACAGATATAACATAGAGGCTGTATTTTCCACAACTAACGTTCCGATAGACCCGCCTATAGAGGAGGAGAGATTTTGCAGTCAATTTCTAAAACTAGAAAAACTATATACCCAAGAAACCAAACAATGGTGGGAAATTACCACACTGAAAAAATACCTGGAAAATGGTATGATTCCCAGGGGTCTTAGAATGCAAAAAAACGCCACCTTCGATCCCTTACAGACTGATTTTTATGATCAATGGAACCAAATACTGGATACCTGTTCTCAAAATTTAATAAAATTAATAGTGAAAGACAGAGAACTGTCATTAAATAAAATTAATGAAAACATCCAAATCTATGAAACCAGATTTCAACCTCTGTCCAAATTAGAGGATTTTGGTAAATTAATGAAAATGACAAACGAAAAAATAAGTAAATTGGAAGGGAATATAATTAACCAGAAACAAAAGAAATTCAAAAGAGATATGGACGAACAACACATTTATCAAAAGTCTCAAAATGAAAAAAGAACTATTCAAACAATTAAACCTCCACAAAATCGGGGAAGAAAATTCACTTATACAGACAACAATTATGAAAGAAAACCCTTCATTCACAAGCCTCAACAAGGTAAAAAAATAGAAGAAAAAAGACCACTGATTCATCAAAGACCCACATATAGAGGACAAAGAGAATACAAACCCTACAACCACAGAAACTTTACTTATCAAAACTCCTTCAATCAAGGTTACAGAACAGCAATAAAAGAAGATGAAGAACAATTTACAACACTAATCAGAGAGATCCAAAGAAAAAAACAAGAAAAAGAGTCCAATCAAGGGACGTCACAACAAAATGGAAATAGAAAGCAATCAGTGAAAAGAAACCATTGTGACAACACCGATGAAGACTCCTCAGATGAAGACTTTGAATTTTTTTTAGAGAACAGCCACATCATCAAGAAACCACACAACTACTTAACATCACCACTAAACAAAAGAGTAAAAAAATACAAAGAACTAAGAAACGGGGAACTAGAGGAGGAATACGAAACAAGAAGATAAACAAACCTATTGAATCAAAAACTAGCATATTCAATCTGAGTAAAAAAGAACTAACTGTGTCCCAAATACAATTGTTAAAAAAAGGACTCAAATTTGCTCCACATTCGAAAATAGACACTTTCAAACTATACATAGACCTTCAAAAATTTGAAGACGTCAAATCTCTGTACACTTGCATCTCGCATGAAATGGGTTGCGAACATACTCGACATTACCTTTCTACTCAAACTGAACTACCTACTCGACAAGTAAACTTCATTATGGCAAACATAGATTTTATACTAACCCATAATTACTTCTGGTACGATGAAAGGTTCTATCTCCAAAAATGCGGGACCGCCATGGGGACACCACTGGCCCCTAGTTACGCAAATTTGTTCGTTTCAAAATGGGAAGACGATAAAATCTGGACAAAAAATTCATTCACAGAGGGTCTAGTATGCTGGCACAGATACATAGACGATGTAATTTTTGTCTGGGATGGACCAGAAGAAGATCTACAGAGATTCATCAACTATATCAATAATAATCAATTAAATCTTGAATTCACAACCACAACGAGTAAACAGCAAGTAATATTTCTTGACTTAGAAATTTATATAGAAAACCAACTCCTCAAAACCCGCACCCATTTCAAAGAAGTAAATGGCAACAACACAATTCCAACAAGCAGTAACCACCACAGAAACTGGATCAGAAACATACCGGGTGGGCAAATGCAAAGAATCCGTAGAAATTGTACAGATGATGACATTTTCAAACTTCAAAGTGAAAGACTCAAAAACAACTTTATAGAAAAAGGCTATTCAGAACTTGAAATACAAAACCACATCCGCAGACTCACTGACATCGATAGAAAAGAACTCATTAAATATAGGGTAAAACAAGACAATAAGATTGAGCTACCATTTATCACCCAATTCACCAGCAACACAACACCAATAGAAAACATGATCCGAAAACATTGGCACATTTTGCAATTGTAGACACAAGAAAGAGCGACCCCCTAGTGCGCTAAAATACTAGTAGCAGCCTTGGAGCCCAGAAGAGAACCTTTCACCGTGATTCTAAAATAGTACAGAAAATGGAAAATTTGAAACTCCACGTGGCGCTACTTATATACTATCAGAGTAACTCACACAGTGTGATCACAGGAAATTCCGGTTCTTCACAACTATCTCAGTTTGAGAACATAACCAATATTTTCACATGAAAGTTGCAGCTGGCTTGATGTAAAGCTACAAAACATAGAATGTGCAGAACATAGTGCAAAACTGTTTTAAAATTATATGTGGGTATTTAAAGTTGTCTCAGTCCCACTCACATAAGGATGTAAATTAAATCGCATGTAGATAATCATAGAAGGATGGCATTCATTTTGGAACGGGATCTTCCTCCTCAATACTTTGAATAAAAAATGATAGTAATGATAGTGCAACACCGTCTTTTTATAAAGACAAGTATTTAATAAAAGAATGCACTCACAAAACATCTAATTTAAAACAGCATAGAATATTTGAAGACATCCATATGGTTAAAGACTGCTAGCCCTTGGCATAGTCACCGCAAAGTCTCAGTGTTCGTTAAATCTCCACCGGCTCCGGGCAGCAGCTCCTCTCCACACGTCCTCGTTTTAATGCGTCTCCCTGCTCAGGGAGACGCATTAAAACGAGGACGTGTGGAGAGGAGCTGCTGCCCGGAGCCGGTGGAGATTTAACGAACACTGAGACTTTGCGGTGACTATGCCAAGGGCTAGCAGTCTTTAACCATATGGACATTTTGCAATTGGATGAAACTCTTAAGAAGATCCTACCAGAGAAACCTAAAATCATATACCGTCGGGCACAATCACTGAAACAAACGATTGTGAAAAGTCATCTTCAGCTGACAGAAAAGAATGGAATAAAGCTCACGACGAAAGGATTCCATCAGTGTCTAAATTGCAAGGCGTGCTCCATCAGTAAAAAAACCACAAAAAATCAAATAAATTTCACGTCTACAGCCACAGGAAAAACATACTACATCAATCAATTTCTTAGTTGTGAAACAGAAGGGGTTATCTACCTTCTAGAGTGTCCTTGCAAACTACAATACGTTGGACAAACCAAAAGAACAGCCAACGTTAGATTTGCGGAACACATTTATAATATAAAAAGAGGATTAGTAACCCACAATGTGTCAAAACACTTTTCTGAGGTCCACAACAAAAATCCAGTGGGCATGAAGTTTATAGTTATCAAAAAAGTAGAAAAAAATTGGAGAGGAGGAGATTTGTCAGAAGAACTTAAAAAAGTAGAAACAAAATGGATATTTGAGCTAAAAACCTTAATACCAAGAGGGCTAAATGTAGATATTGAACTTAACCCTTTTCTTCTAATGTAGTGGAAAATACAAATAAATTAAACTTTTCTCTTTTTCAAATAAACCCCTCCTTTTTTTATTAATAACAAATGTTTCCCTTTTTAAAACATTAATACATGTGAACAATCAATACTTGTGGCACCTATTAGTATTTTTTATTAATTTTTAAGTATTTCTTGAGAACATGTGGTTCCCGCTAAATGCTATGACCACTTCCGGGCGGAAGTTCCGGTATTTTTAGTAATAAAAACCAAAATAAATTTCTTATTTTTATCACACTCCTTGAAGAAGTGCGCTGCTGCCGCATGAAACGCGTTGGCGCCATTGGAGAACTTTTTATTGGGATAGTGCTCATCACGGCCGAGTTGGCCGCACCACGGACACGTCATCACCCGCAGCCGGAGGAAGAGACTGAAAGCGTGCGTTCCACAGCCCGCTGGACACAGCGGAAGCACAGCATGCCTGAGCCCTGCCATCGGCCGGAACAACGGAAGCGGCTTCCATCTAACAGCCGCTCAGTCATCACTCCAGATAGGTTAGGGAAAGATAGGGGTAAGATCCAACGTACCACCTATCTAAATCCGTGTAACATCTGCCACCCAAATTCTCACTCAAAAGAGTGTAAACATTATTGATACTAATCAACTTTTTTATTTCAGGTGCCACTAGTTTTAACATATTCATTTTCCCCCAAACATACCCATAGCGCTCTTTTTTCTTTTTCCTATAACTACTATACCTGTAAGAGCTGCTTAATACAAGCGCAGCATTACCCTTGTTTCATATAGTCTTCTCAGGCAGTTTCTAGACTGGTATACAGGGGAGGGGACCTGGGGTGCACACCGGTAATGAGAGGTGCGACCCTGCGGAGACCTTTCAGTAGAACTGCATACAAAGAAAAAGGTTGCAGGTGCACAATTCAAACATTACCAATTTATTAATAATAATAATTGCAATAAAATTTTGCATTTTAAGCGTTTTAAGCATTTTAAGCGAGGTTCTTCGCGAAGAACCTCGCTTAAAATGCAAAATTTTATTGCAAAAATTTTATTGCAATTATTATTATTAATAAATTGGTAATGTTTGAATTGTGCACCTGCAACCTTTTTCTTTGTATGCAGTTTCTAGACTGGGTCTGGTAGGAGGGGCATAGAGGGAGGAACCAGCCCACACTCTCAAACTCTTAAAGTGCCAATGGCTCCTAGTGGACCTGTCTATTCCCCATGGTACTAATGTGGACCCCAGCTTCCTCTACAGACTACGAGAAAAGGATTTACCAGTAGGTAATTAAAATCCTATTTTCTTTTTCATCCACTAGGGGTCACTGGAGTACTCTTGGGATATGGACGGGGCATTAGCAGGATAGGCACATTTAAATATTTAAATTAGTAACTCTCCACCCCCTCCATACTCCCAAAGTACCTCAGTGTTTTGCTGTGCTCAAATCAGGATAGAGCACATGTGGAGATTCTCCACGTTATTTCTATTTTTTACTTTTCATTTTTTATTTTTACTTTTTTAATCTCAATCCCTTCCCATCTTATAAAGAAGCTTGGGTCCGGGATTGTGGAAGCTGCTGGTGCAGCTATTATTGGCTTGTCGGCGCTCACCAGAGGAGCACCGCCAGAGACCATACTCAGCTCAGTAAAGGGGAGATCACAGTGGGGATCCGGATACCGCTGGCAGCCCGCCGCTGCCACTCTTCAGCTCAGCTCTCACTAAAGGGGAGCTAGCATGCAGTGTAGATCGTGCCGCACACAGCTAACACGCTGCCGGCAGCTTAGCCCTTACTCAGACCGCGGACAGCGCTCTTTGCTGCCGCGGTCAGTCTCCTAGATGCAGCGCCACTGCAGGGGGGAGATCGTGGAGGGAGGATAATGCCTGCAGCAGCAGCAGTAGTACTAAGTCTGCTTGTACCTACAACACGCTATTAAGCCTGTATCAATAAAAGCTGTATTGCTAAAAGAGACTTTATTACTTTAAAGGGGTTATAAATGTAGCACTGTAAGGCATACATATAACCTAACATGATTTATGTATTATACATAGGTATGTAACCACATGGCTAGGGGACATTTTAACTCCACTTCCTGCTTATTCTTCCAGGAAGTTTGCTGTCCTACAACACTCGGATGGAGCAGGGGTGTTAGTAGGAATTTGTTACAGCACAGGTTTCATATAGTGTGGCCCACGTGCACTGCACATCGGCCGTATACACACTTTAGTAACAATTTTACTTTAGTAACAATTTTACTGAGTTGTGGGACTTGTCTGTCTTTGTCTACTTGTATGTTGTGACATAATAAGTAAGGCTAATGCTAAATAAAAAAGCAGCTTAGCTGCAATGTCTGTGACAGTGTGTTACCTGAGGTAACTACCGCATGCACAGTATGTCTGGCAAATGCGGCTACAAATACGAACCCTTACCCTGATCCTCCATGGACAATGCTTGCGGAGGTAATGACTGGGTTACAATCGGAATTGACCGCTGCTCGAAAGGAGCTTGAGGCGGCTAGATCTGAGGCTCGGGTGATACCGCCTGAGATACCGGAAGGGTCTCAGGAGATGTCGAGGACTTTGCAAAGATTTCATAGGTCCAAGTCTAGCTCGGTTCTGAAAGATAGTTATTTATCTTATAAATTACCCGTTTCAGCTATGTTGCATTCTGACGTTTCAATGCCTGACCTCATATCTCAAGAGGAACATGAGGAGGGTGAATTGGGCCAGGAGTCAGATAGTGAGGATACTGACAGCCCGGCCATTGATGATCTCTTCAGGGCAGTACGTCAGGTTCTAGATTTTACGGAAACTGAAAAAACTCTTTGAAATGATGAAGTGTTATTTGCTAACCGACAGATCTCCAATGTGTTTTCCTTATTCAGATTCTCTTAATAAGCGGTTAACAGAGGCATGGAAGAATCCGGATAAACTGTTTTCGATACCTCGCCGGTTTCTGTCTAGTTACCCGTTCCCAGAATCTATGACGTCTAAATGGGAAAATCCACCGGCTGTGGATTCGTCGGTGTCAAAACTTTCTAAAAAGTTAACCATTCCAGTACCAACTGCTACTACACTTAAAGCTATGCTAAAGTCAATGTATACAGCAGTAGGGGTGTTGCTTAGACCTGCTATGGTTGGAGTTTGGGTGAATAAGGCTGTAATTGCATGGATAACACAGCTCAGGGCGGTCCTACAAGACGACCACCTTATACTTCTTGCGATCACATCTGTGAATCTGCAGAGTATCTATGTACGACTTCTATGGACGTCGGCCAGGTTAGTTCTCGCCTTTCAGCTTCACTAGTTGCGGCACAACGTTCTCTTTGGCTGCGTTCTTGGCAGGCAGAGGCAGAGTCCAAATGAGGAATAGAAGCGTTACCTTACGCTGGCGAGATGTTGTTTTGTCCTGAGTTGGACAAATGGATTTCTCAGGCTACGGGGGGGGGGGGGGGGGGGGTGAATCTGTTTTCCTACCGTTGCCTACACAGGCTCCTAAATGAAAATGTTCAGGACCAGCGTTCAAATCCTTTAGACCTCAGTCCTTTCGAGGCCGTGCTAGAGGAACAACCACACACAGTAGACGTGGTAGAGGAAGTGGTTTTCAACAAACCACTAACCGTCGTCGGGACGCTAAGACCACCCACAAGCCAGTGGCATGACAGGCTTCCAGCCCATCTCATATCTTCTAGAAAAGATTTTTAGGATAGGCCTTTGATGGAGCAAATAATCAATAGCACAAAAATGTACCCGTATGGGTTAAAGTCCGTTCTTTTTTTCATACAGGAGAGTTCATACGTGAGTCCGTTGTCCAGGAGGTAATGTATGAAAAAAAAAAACACAATACAAACACAAATGTTCAATAATACTCCTTGCAGAGGCTCAAAGGGTAAAATATCCACCCAGGCTCCTTCGGCTATTCCAGTATTTGGGATGTGCAGTTCTATTCATAAGATTCACCTCAGTGATTCACATAAAGTGCTGCTCACATGTGTGCTTACTTCTAAAAAGCTGGAATAAATCCCATCAAGGTTTCTTTAACCCTTATAAAAGTGGTATCTAGGGACCATATGCAGTCATACACCCATATTCAAACCTCTAGATGTACAGGATGCTCACATATATGCTTACTTCAGGATGCAATGTACTTTTGTATAAAGGTTTCTTTAAATGTGTCCAAATGTAGTCCTCTTTTATTCCTTCAATTTACTTCATGCTCGATATAAGCACAAAAGAAAACGAGGGAATGTATGAGGGTACAAAGGATTTTTAATAAAAATAAAATTAAGGGGCGTAGCCTGGAGGCTGATCTGGCAGGCAGCATCCTGCATGAGCTCCCATGAAACTGGGAGTTTTCGTGGCTTTAATTAGCTCCTACACGTCTGTTCTCTGTTCAACCTGCCCAGTTCTGCAGCATTAAACAGCTAGGCCGGTGGTGGGTCAGTGCCGCGGAGTTGGGGAGCTGGTTTTCTGGCTCCCGCGGATTGCGGCCTACCCGCTGCCCACAAGCCGGGGCCTTGATTTGTGGATATCCCCCTGCCGCGTGGTGCTCATTGAGACACTAAAGCCCTGTTTCCACCTGTCGGAGTCCACTTAGGCACCTACCTGGTTTCTATTGTGTCCCTGCCTGGCTGGGAGTTCTCACTACTGCTGTCTATCGTTTGCCCCCCCCCCCCCCCCCGGCATCTTGCCTCCTCGCCGCACATAAGCCGGGAGCTGTTGCTGTTTATGTGGCTGGAGGACCGCGGACCGGAAGTTCGGGTCTGGGGAGCGGGTGCTGCACGGAGCGATCTCCCTCCCTGTCCGCTGGAGCCACATCTGCCCTCCGGCACCTGGCCTCCTCACCGCACTGGAACTGAGAGCTGTGGCGGGCTGTGTGGCTGGAGGAACGTGGACCGGAAGTTCGGGTCTGACGGGCGGGTGCGGCACGGAGCGATCTCCCTCCTCATCCACCAGAGCCGCGTCTGCCCTCCGGCGCCTGGCCTCCTCACCGCACTGAAGCGGAGGGCTGTGACGGGCTGTCATCGCTGGAGGACCGCAGACTGGAAGTTCGGGTCTGGCGGGCAGGTGCTGCACGGCGCGGTCTCTCTTCCTCTCTACCAGAGTCACTCCGGCCCTCTCCTGTTCGTCTCCAGCACCCAGGATCCCATCTACATGCGGCTGACGGCGGGTGTAGAGGGTTGATGCTGTGCTGTCAGCCTCTGCACTGAACTTTTCGGTCCCTGCATTTAGACAGCCTCTGGGACTGGAGTCCTGTGCCCCCGGCACCCCGCTTCCCCCAGTACACCCTGCAAAGTCTCTCCCCGCTCCCTGGGGCGATATACAATCTGAGAAGGGGTCTTCCAGCTGCGGCCCACAGGGGAGCTTATATACACGGCCCTGCTCATTCCTCGACCCCGGACACTGGACCAGCTCCTTTCGGGATTACACAGGCCGAATCTGCCTGTGTCCTCTTAGCCTGTCCCATAGAGAGTCAGGCAACATCCTAAGGTCTCGTTGCAGCCCCCCCTCCACCCCTGGGAAATTCCCGCATGGCCTGCTTCCTCTCATGCCCTGCTGCCAGATCCCTTCCCTTCTAAGGCGACCCCCTACCTTCCTCGTCCCTCTCCTCCCAGATCTGCGCTCCATTCTCTCTCAGTGCTCCCCATAGTCCTATCACACGCTGCCAGCGTTACCACTTTTCAAAAGAATGCATCTCCCTGGGCTCCTGTCCTCTGATTCCCTTCTCGAGGTCACCTGATGACCACCTGAGACCAGGCCACGGTGAGTGACCGCTCCCCAGGAGCTATGTTGTTGTATGTATCTTCTTGATTCTGACACATCCAGAGCTTATTGCAAACATCCTCCTTGCTGACCCTCCGGAGTATGGGGCGTACCTCGAAATCCTCTAGACGGAGCAACAACCAACCTCAAAAAGTCACGAGGTCTCAAGCGGACCTGAGACCTTTCCTTCATCCAACGACCTCCCCACAGATGGAGAGCCATTCCTCCCCCCGTCCCCCGACGTCTCCCTCTGCCTTCTCAAATCCGGCTGACGATATAGCTGACCCTGCGATGGTGGGTGGTCGTGATCTCCGGGAAATCCTGACCTTCATGAAGTCCCTCCCTACTAAGCAAGATCTTCAAGACACTATCAGGATTGAGCTCGCCTCCATTAAAAGCGATATCTCGCACCTGTCTGATCGCTTAGTGAATTTGGAAGAAGACCAAGAGGCTAATGTCTCTTGTATGTCCTTACTAAGAGACTCCATCCTTGCTCAATCCAAAGAAATCCGTGGCTTACAGTCCAGAATGATGGATATCGACAACAGAGGCAGACGGAATAATATCCGCATCCGTGGTCTCCCGGAGGAGGTTCCACAATCTGAGCTAATAGACGCCCTGACCAAGTTATTTAACAAACTCTTGAAAAAAGACTCAGACAATGTTATCACTTTTGACAGAGCCCACAGAGCCCTCAGACCGAGAGGCCTCACCACTGACAGGCCCCGAGACGTCATTTGCCGGCTCCATTATTTCGCCCAGAAAGAGGAAATTATGTCCAAAGCCCGTCAACTGGCCAGTATTGATTTCAACGGCTCTGATATGAGCCTCTATCAAGATCTTTCCTGGCACACTCTCCAGCAACGGAAATCCTTGAGACCCCTAACAGACAAACTGTGGAAATGGCAGCTATGTTATCGCTTTGGTTTCCCTTTTCACCTCAAGCCTGTTCCTCCGGAAAATGGCTCACCCTATCCTCCCACGGAGACCTCTCCTCGTTCTGCTCTTCACTAGGTCTACCTCCTTTAGACATTCCGGATTGGGAGTTCTCCCTCCCTGATGTCCCTCTCCCTAAACGAGCTCCTAGCCCACAACCATGGCATGAGGTTTGAGGCACCAAGAAGAGAATCCATCCGACTGCTTCTCCCTCCAAATCTGCTTTGCTATGAAGGACTCTTCTGTATGGCATTATTGTTTCTGCTTTTTTCTAGAGACTCATATTGCTACTGTAGTGTTGGAGGGTATTTTTTTCTTCTACGAGAATTCTTACATATGCCCTCTGTTAAATCCCTAACTGTTAATGGATGTTATTGCTAACTAACTAATTGGTTTGCTTGTATTGGTCGGTTGGTGGTGGGGGTTGCGGTTCTTTCTGCTGCCCTTGCCACCCACTGTCTATTCCTCTTATTGTAGGATTTTTTTCCTCTCTTTTTGTGTCAGTTTCAGACATGTTTTTTTTCACCATGGTTCCTGTTGCAGTTCACTCCCTTCCCCCCATTAAACCCGGCCTTGGCTTAATGCCGGTAGGGAGGCTGAAGGTGATACGGTTCAGTCTCTCTCCTGCGGGTCTTTTTCTGATGTTATTACATTGTTTTTGTATTTCCTTCTTCTTTGTCTCTTTTTCCATGCCTGCTCTTCTTTCTCCCCCCCTTTCTTTCCCTCCACTTTCAGATTTATGGGAATTCGCTCTACTTCACTCCACCATGAGTGCCCCGGGGAAGATTAAAGTGCTGTCCCTTAACACGCGTGGTCTTAACACACCGGAGAAGAGATCTAGCCTTCTATGTCTACTGAGGTCTGAAAGAGCGGATGTTGCATTAGTGCAGGAGACCCATTTCAAGGTTGGAATTCGTAACCCTTCTCTTACCAGTCGATACTTCTCCATGGCGTACTACAGCAATACCCCAGGTAACAAATCCAAGGGAGTGGCTATTGTTTTCTCCAGGGATCTACGCGTTTCTGATGTTTACACACATAGGGTGGTACCGGGTAGGCTTCTTCTCTTGACCTGTAAAATCTTTGAGCAGATGTTCACTTTTGTAGTGATTTATGCCCCGAACCAGGCCCAATTGTCTTTCTTCAATTCCCATCTCCCGAAGTTAGACCCTCTGTCCCAGGGTATCACTGTTTTGGGTGGGGACTTCAACTGGACATTGGACCCCAATACTGACACATCATCCCAAACCTCTAGATTTGTTGCTTCTAAATATCTAATTTAATGTTCTATAGAAAACATTAAAGGAGCGCTGATATCAAATAAAAAATCATTTAATAATAAATACAGTGGAAAAAACCACTTAGGATAATTAGTTGAAAGTTTAAAAACAAAAGCAGTGCAAATACATATGCATATATAGAATTAATCACATTCACAATAAATATATTGACTGTAAACGGCTTATACGCCCATTATGATATTGCAGTCCACAATGATATATTATGCTGGTGACATCCGTACTGATAAGGGGCTTAGATAAATGTCTCGGCAGGTTAGTTTAGAAAATCTGCTGATAAATTTAAGCAGAGGGGTTGGGTTGTTGTTGCTCACCCCTAGTGTTAGGATCCGTTCTCACCCGTAGTTGTAAGCGCTGATTCCCGTCAATAGCAATTAGCGGAGGTGGCTCTCGGCTGCTGACAGTGGCTATGTCAGGATGTCCGGCAAAGAAAATCGTGCAAGTTGTATAACACCTCAGCAGAACGGGGCTTTTTCAAGCACAGCAGGGGAAGTTTGGCAGAGTTGTGTCCGGTTAGATGATGAGAGAACGTCCTAATCCCGGTATCAGTAACGGAAGGTCCGTGAAAGTCTCCAGCAGTGGACAGGTAGCAAAGGTGACCCTCTACGCGTTTCTCCGCCCACGATATCGGCGGTTTCCTCAGGAAGTGTGAATACCCATTTGGCAGGTGTATGTGTATTTAAATGGTCAGCAACCAATCAGCTTTAGAGTCTTTTAATTAACACCTGAAAGTTATAATTGGGTTTCACACTATGTTGGGTCATTTGCACATTTTCATTCACTGATTTTGTCAGGTGTATAGATTATATACTTTCCAAGTGATAATAAAAAATAGGTTAGGCAACAAAAAAGAAAGAGATATAAACATTACATTGCCGCTATCGGTAGAAGAGGTGGCGAAAATGTAGGTGTCAATGACCTCATACTTTACATGTATATATATAATTGACACATAGAGAAACTTACTAGGGGCAAATAAGCTTGACACTCCCATATTATAAATTATAATAAGTTTCGCAAGGGTTGTAATATATTTACTTTTTAACTACCCTTGATGTATCACAATTACATTTTAATTTTTAATATTCACTCTATAGTAATCACTTTATAGTAATCAGCATAGTTACGTCACCCTTATACCGAAAGCGGCTAGTAACATGCACATGGCATCCCAGAGAGGTTGTATATATAAAGAGAACCAATACTTGTTCTCACAGCTGCAATAGCCCAGCGGACAGAGGAATGGACTTCGGCCAAAAGGTCATCGGTTCAAGAACAAGGAACAGATTTTCACGTTTTATTTTTTTTTAAATTATTTAAACGTAATTTCAGTTTGTATAAATAAAATAATTATCTACTGTTATGTAGAGGGTGGAATTTAAACAATCTATCGATAAATATGATCATACACGGTTCAAATTAAAACCAGAGCTACACGGTTTAGAAAAAAAAACAAAAAACGAGGAAACCTATGAGAGAGAGACAAAGAAGCGTATCTATAGAGAGACATATGTAGTTTATATCTCATACCCAGTTCGTTTCTAAATTAAGCATAGATGAGATTCTAAAATAATACTATTCTGATATTGAAAAAAATACTATTTTGATATTGAAAAAAAAATATATATAGAGGAGGAGACCATTTTAAAAAGACAATTTACTTTTGTAAAAAGGGGGGGGGGTTGACAACACCTACCCTAGTATGTAGGAAGAATATCTTAATATAGATATGAAACCTACCCACAAAGATAGATACATAAACGCCAACAACATAGAGGCAGGGCATCTATATCTAGTGTATATGTGGACGCCATGTCCAACAAATACGCATATGCACACTAATTTCACGTGTAGGCACATGAGCATGTGCACGTGCATCCACACATACAAGCAGGCTTTAGCAAAAAGGGAAAATCAGATACCATTAAGTTCAATATTTTCATTAAGACCCATAGGGTACAGAGTTTCTAGGTTGCAGATCCAAAGGCTTTCCTATTGCAGAGGTGGTTGTATCTATCCCCGCCTCGTGAAGTTTTGTTAATATGTTCTATCCCCTGTAAAGACAAGACCCTACAATCCCCATCATGTAAGGAGTTAACATGTCGAGGTACACTATGTTTCATTGATTTGTTCAGAACCAATCTTCTATGTTCTAGAAACCTGGCATTAAGTTGTCTAATGGTCCTACCTACATACTGTACCCCACATTTACAGGTAATTAGATAAATTACAAAGGTCGTTTGACAAGTGATGTGGCCCACAGTATCAAAGGTATTCCCAGTTTTAGATGAAGAAAAATGATTACTCTCGATGATGAATCTACAAGTCATGCATCTAGATCTGTTACATCTTTGGCATCCTGTTCTGGGTTTCCCATGTCCAGAGATGGGAGTGGGTATCGATGAACTAGCTTCTGATTTCGAAAAGTTGAGACTAGAACCTGAGAGGTGGTTTGATTTAACAAAATGGCTAGGAGACAAAAGGTTTTGGAGATTCATATTTTTCTTGAAAATGATCTTAACTTCCGTTTCCAAGGACCCTGCAAGGATTCTATCCATTTTAAGTATAGGAAGATTCTTATTAAGAATCTTCCTTATCGAGTGCGAAGCACTATTAAATTTTGAAATGAATATAGGTTCGCTATCACTAAATTCTGGAGAAGAGTATCAATAGTTTTTATTTTTAATAAATCATCTCTATTCCTTTGTTGTGTTTCAATGAGAGCTCTATCCAAAACCTCTTACCAGGTTCGCCCCTAGCTTTGCTAATTTATATATGGGTCACCTCGAAGATGAATACATCTGGGGTGGTCCCTTTAGGGCGAACCTGGTGCTCTATGGCAGGTATATAGATGATCTTTTTATTATTTGGGATGGGGATCACCACTCAGTCACTCTGTTTTTAGATCACCTTAACACTAACACTCTTGGTCTTTCCTTTACAAGTACCATTCACCATACTGATATTAATTTCCTGGATATTGCGCTACACACCGATTCAATCTCAGGTAAAATATCAACTAAAACCTTTAAGAAACAAGTTGACTGCAGTTCCTTTTTAAACTATTCAAGTTGTCACCATCGTCCATGGGTAACGAATATCCCTAAGAGCCAATATTTGAGGCTCAAAAGAAATTGTTCGAATGAAATTGATTACTTAACACAGAGCTATGAACTAACACAGTCTTTTTTAGATCAAGGTTACCCCCAAGAGGAAACCCAGAACAGGATGCCAAAGATGTAACAGATCTAGATGCATGACTTGTAGATTCATCATCGAGAGTAATCAATTTTCTTCATCTAAAACTGGGAATACCTTTGATACTGTGGGCCACATCACTTGTCAAACGACCTTTGTAATTTATCTAATTACCTGTAAATGTGGGGTACAGTATGTAGGTAGGACCATTAGACAACTTAATGCCAGGTTTCTAGAACATAGAAGACTGGTTCTGAACAAATCAATGAAACATAGTGTACCTCGACATGTTAACTCCTTACATGATGGGGATTGTAGGGTCTTGTCTTTACAGGGGATAGAACATATTAACAAAACTTCACGAGGCGGGGATAGATACAACCACCTCTGCAATAGGGAAGCCTTCTGGATCTGCAACCTAGAAACTCTGTACCCTATGGGTCTTAATGAAAATATTGAACTTAATGGTATCTGATTTTCCCTTTTTGCTAAAGCCTGCTTGTATGTGTGGACACACGTGCACATGCTCATGTGCCTACACGTGAAATGAGTGTGCATATGCGTATTTGTTGGACATGGCGTCCACATATACACTAGATATAGATGCCCTGCCTATATGTTGTTGGCGTTTATGTATCTATCTTTGTGGGTAGGTTTCATATCTATATTAAGATATTCTTCCTACATACTAGTAGAGATGAGTGGGTTCGGTTCCTCGGAATCCGAACCCCCCCGAACTTCAGCCTTTTTACACGGGTCCGAGGCAGACTCGGATCTTCCCGCCTTGCTCGGTTAACCCGAGCGCGCCCGAACGTCATCATCCCGCTGTCGGATTCTTGCGAGGCTCGTATTCTATCGCGAGACTCGGATTCTATATAAGGAGCCGCGCGTCGCCGCCATTTTCACACGTGCATTGAGATTGATAGGGAGAGGACGTGGCTGGCGTCCTCTCCGTTAGAATAGATAGAGACACTTGAGTTGATTTACTACTAACTTAGTAATTTTGGGGAGCATTAGGAGTACTCAGAGTGCAGAGTTTTGCTGATAGTTACTAGTGACCACCACTAGTTTTAATTATTATTTAATATAATCCGTTCTCTGCCTGAAAAAAAACAATACACAGTCACATACCATATCTGTGCTCAGCCTCAGTGTGCTGCATGATAATATCATCTATGTATATCTGACTGTGCTGAGTGCTCACTGCTCACACAGCTGAATTGTGGGGGAGACTGGGGTGCAGTTATAGCAGGAGTACAGTGCACACTTTTGCTGCCAGTGTGACTGACCAGTGACCACCAGTATATTGTCTGCCTGAAAAAGTTTAACACTGCTGTGGTGTTTTTTTTTTTTCATTCTATAAACGCATTCTGCTGACAGTGTCCAGCAGGTCCGTCATTCATTATATTATATTATATAAAAATTTACCTGCAGTAGTGTTATATTTTTTTGTTCATCTCTATCATCTTTATCATCTCTATATTAGCAGACGCAGTACGGTAGTCCACGGCTGTGGCTACCTCTGTGTCGTCAGTGCTCGTCCATAATTGTATACCTACCTGTGGTGGGGTTTATTTTTCTATCTTCTTCATACTAGTAGTTTAGGAGTCTGCTGACAGTGTCCAGCAGGTCCGTCATTATATTATATATACCTGCAGTAGTGATATATATATATATTTTATATCATTATCATCTCTATACTAGCAGACGCAGTACGGTAGTCCACGGCTGTAGCTACCTCTGTGTCGTCAGTGCTCGTCCATAATTGTATACCTACCTGTGGTGGGTTTTTTTTTCTATCTTCTTCATACTAGTAGTTGTTAGGGTCTCCTGCCCTGTGCTGCCACGTCGTCATGGCAACCGGGAGACAAGTGCTAACGGAGTGGCCTGAGCGCAGCTGATACTCCGGTTCGGGTCTTTTGCTGTGCAGTGGTTACAGGCTTTGTGCACGGCAGGGGATCCGGTGCTGGTTTTTGTGCTCACAGTCTGTGAGGTCTGAGTGGGGCGTGGACAGCACCTGCTATATAAGGCCTCTTCTCAGGTTAAGCAGATGCTGCTGAATCTTTGTTGGTTAGTCAGTTCCTGAAAGTTAGCCAGTACTGTGTAGCTTTGTATTTGTTGTTGCTTACTGCAAATAGGCCTTGGGGTTTGGTACTACACTCTGCCAATCCAGACCTAGCAGTAAAACTGGAGTCAGTCGTTTAACTTGCTGGGGTTCTTTTGCTACTCTGTGAACTTAGCAAGTTTGCGGCTGTATTCTCAGACTTGCCTGCCTAAATCCTTTCTCACTGTGCAAAGGTGTTCAGGTGTCAGTTTAGTGGCAGTAAGCTGAACCTGTGCACTGCAAGTGAGGATTAGGATTGTGGAGACTCTCCTTGTGTCTATCATTCCATCTCTGACCAAGGAGTTTACTGCCACACCCGTTGGTAACCCTTTAGGGTTTTGCTGTTGCCCTTAGCAACAGCATTTCGGGTTCTCTACGTATTAAAGCACAACATCTTGCTTTTTCCATCTGAGCATTCCTAATACTAGGGAGACACCCAGTTTCTTAGCCTCTGGGCTTATCTGTTCACTTTGTGTTTATTTTGTTACCCTATCACCTTCTGTGTACGTAATGTCATATTCCCCAGTCTGTCTGTGAGTTCATTTGTTTTGCATCCCTATCCGTTCAGACACCAGTACATTCCTGCAGGCACTGGTGTGCATAACAGTTCAGACACCAGTACATTCCTGCAGGCACTGGTGTGCATAACAGTTCAGACACCAGTACATTCCTGCAGGCACTGGTGTGCATAACATATTCAGCAGCCCAATACTCCTGTTGAAATTTTGTGGGAATATGGAGCATACCCCTCAAAATACGTTGCAACAGGTGGTCGATCAGGTGCAGGTCCTGACTCGACAATTTAATGATTTATCCATTAAAATGCACACCTCCCAGGCCGCTGGCGGAGCTCCCGCAGCAGCAGCACCTTCAGGGGTTAAGGAGCCGAAAGTAAATCTCCCGGATCGTTTTTCTGGAGATCGCTCGCAGTTCTTTTGTTTCAAGGAGAGCTGCAAGCTATACTTCCAGCTTAGGCCTCAGTCTTCTGGGTCGGAGATTCAGCGGGTGGGCATAGTGATTTCCTTGCTACAAGGAGACCCACAGGTCTGGGCATATGGGTTTCAGCCTGACTGTCCGTCGCTTAAAAGTGTTGATGCTTTTTTTACGGCACTGGGCATGTTGTATGATGACCCTGACAAGACGGCCTCAGCCGAGGCTCAGATTTCGATCCTTAAGCAAGGGCGAAGGCCAGTTGAGGTTTACAGTACGGAGTTTCGGAGGTTGGCCCATGATACCCAGTGGAATGACCCAGCCCTGAGACACCAGTACCGAAGAGGTCTTTCTAACCAGATAAAAGACCAACTGGTACAATATCCCTTGCCTGATAGCTTGGATCAGCTCATGCAGTTATCCATCCGGGTGGATAGACGGCTGAGAGAGCGTAGGCTTGAAAGGGAGACCGAGGTTTCCTTCTTTCCCAAGGGAACCTCAGACTCTGAGGAATTTTCCGAGGAGCCTATGCAGATTGGGGCTACCCGCCTCTCCTCGCGTGAGAAGACGCGGAGGAGACAGCAGGGGTTGTGTTTGTACTGTGGGAATAAAGGTCATGTGGTAGTATCATGCCCAGAAAAGCCGGAAAACTTCAGGGCCTGAGGGTGATGGGAAATATCCTGTCAGGCCAGAAGTCAGAATTTCCCAAGAAGACTTTTATCATTCCGGTGATCTTGAAGATCCTCGGTCAAACTGTCAAGACTGAGGCCTTTGTGGACAGTGGGGCCGACGGGGTTTTTATGGACCGCCAATTCGCCCTGAAACACTCTGTTCCCTTAGTACCCTTGGCATCGGAAATTGAGATTTGTGGGTTAAACGGGGAACCATTATCCCAGGGTAAAATTACCTCTTGCACTAGCCAGATTTCTTTGTTTATTGGAGCCACACACTCTGAAAAATTGTCCTTTTATGTGACTGTGTGTACTTTTGCCCCATTGGTGTTGGGGTTACCCTGGTTAAGGGCCCACAATCCCAGGGAAATAGATATGAAACTGAAAGGAGAGGATCCTGGAAAGATAGATTCCAACAGAAGCGAAATTATGATATCAGAAATCATGATGAATATAGATCCAGGCATTCACCTTATCCTGATAGGCGACGACAACACCACTGGGTACCCAATCGATTTGAAAGCCGGCATATGGATAAAGAAGAGGACTTTTTTTTAGAGTAGAACCCCTTCAGAAAACCAGAAGGGGTAAAAGGGGAGGGAAAAAGAAAAGAAATAGACATCCTAAGAAAAAGAAGAGTAAGAAGAAATCACACATCTTCAATGAAAATACAGATGGAGTTATGAACACAGATTATCCAACTACACCCCAGGAGGACGGATCCGAGGAAGAAAGACAGAATCAGAGATATGTCAAAATCTTCAATTTGAGTAACTACAAACTTTCAGAAATAGAAGAGAATGTCCTTGCGAGAGGGCTTAAATTTGCCCCCTCCTCGAAAACCGACAATTTCGAGGTGTTTGTAGATCTACAACGATTTATAAGGAAGCTCACCTTAAAGAAATTCTTTCAGGATCAACCAGTACAAGAAGAAGAGGAGTGTAGTATTTTTAAACCGAAATCCATCTTCTATCCACTACACAAGAAAGGCTGCTTTGTGGAGACATTTGAAAAAGTGGTCAGAGAAGATCTAGAACACAGGTTCTCAAACTCAGTCCTCAGGACCCCACACGGTGCATGTTTTGCAGGTCTCCTCACAGAATCACAAGTGAAATAATTAGCTCCACCTGTGGACCTTTTAAAATATGTCAGTGAGTAATTAATACACCTGTGCACTTGCTGGGTCACCTGCAAAACATGCACTGTGTGGGGTCCTGAGGACCGAGTTTGAGAACCACTGATCTAGAACATGTTGTCCCTTGGACCAATGGGGCAAGAACCCTGAATAAGAAAGAAAGGGATGCGTTAGCAAACCTCAAGAAACAAACCTCCATTGTGATAAAACCAGCGGACAAAGGGGGGGCATAGTCATTCTCAATTTGACGGATTATGACGAAGAAGCCCTGAAACAATTAGAAGATGGACAGACATACAAAAAACTCGGAGGAAATCCGTCAGAACAAATTAAGAAGAAACTCACCACTTTCTTGGATAAATTTAAATGCCAGAACATCATTACAGACAAGAACTACAAATATTTGCTGATCCAGAATCCATCAATACCGGTATTTTACATCTTACCTAAAATTAATAAAAGTTTGGAGAAACCACCTGGGAGACCCATAGTAGCGGGTACTGAATCCCTGACATCCAATCTGTCACAGTTCATTGACCACAAGTTACAACCTCTTGTTATTAAAACACCATCTTATTTGAAGGACTCAACAGATGTAATAAGAAAATTGGGTGCGATTCAATGGGAACCAAATTATCATTTAGTGACAGAGGACGTTTCGTCGCTTTATACCATCATTAATCATAATGATGGTTTGGAATCGGTATCTCACTTCATCTCCAAAGAACCCGATCTTAGTTTGTTTCAAGATTTTATCCTGGAAGGAATAGAACTAATACAAAGAATAATTTCTTTATGTATAATGAAACGTTCTATTTGCAATTGAATGGGACTGCCATGGGGACCAGGTTCGCCCCGAGCTACGCCAACTTGTTCATGGCCAAATGGGAACAGGAGGCGGTGGATAGTTGGGGTGGTGAGGGGGGGGGGGAGAAGGTCTCCTGGGTTTGATATATTGATGACATTTTCTTCATATGGAGGGGCAACCCCACATCATTACAAGAATTTTGTCAGTCGTTGAATAACAACACTAAGAAAATCACTCTAACTTTTGACATCAGCCAAAAGTCGGTAAATTTTCTGGATTTAGAGATTTTTGTGGAGGAAGGAGAATTGCACACGCGGACTTATACCAAACCCACGGATTGCAACTCATTCATTCCATCTAACAGCAATCAGTATCCGGACTCCAGGTCGACAAGAAAAAGGTCGACACACCTTAGGTCGATGCCAATTGGTCGACACACCTTAAGTCGACATGTACAAAAGGTTGACATGGACAAAAGGTCGGCAGGAACAAGGTCGACATGGAAATGTCGACATGAGTTTTTCACAATTGTTTTCTTTTTTGGAACCTTTTCATACTTAACGATCCACGTGGACTACGATTGGAACGGTAATCTGTTCCGAGAAAAGCGGACTGAAGGCACCATGCCCGAAGCATGGCGAGCGAACGCGGTGCACTAATTGGGGTTCCCGGTCACTCTACGAAGAAAATGACACCCAAAAAATGTAAAAAACTCATGTCGACCTTTTCCATGTCGACCTTGTTCCTGACGACTTTTGTCCATGTTGACCTTTTGCCCATGTCAACCTAATGTGTGTCGACCAATTGGCATCGTCCTAATGTGTGTCGACCTTTTTGTTGTCGACCTGGAGTCCCAGACCCACAGCAATCATCATGTCAATTGGTTGACGTCTGTACCCTATAGTCAATTCCACCGGATAAGGAAGAACTGTTCCAAACTGGGAGACTACCAAACACAGGGCTTAAAACTTAAGAAACAATTTACAGCCAAAGGGTATACAACAAAACCAGTGGATACCCCCTTTCGTAAATATGAAAGGATCAGTAGAGAGGATCTCATTGAAACCAAACAACAGGATAATAAGGACTTGAGGACTTTGGCTTACCATTCATCACCAAGTTTAGTAGCCAACACAAACAGGTGGAAACCATAATTAAGAGACATTGGGGAATATTATTGCATGATCCGGCTCTAAAGGATACCCTTAAGGACAAACCAAAATTTATATACAGAAGAGTGGATAATCTCAAAAATCATTTGGTTAGTCCCAGATTGGCAGGAGCCTCTGACATGTGGTGTTCCCCCAGAACTCTCTCACCCTGACAATGACTGGCACCTTGTCCACCGTAACCCGAAACCCCCTAGAGAGCAGCGCACCCTCACGCAGTCGATGAAGAAATGAGGGTCTCTACATGATTCCACATGATTTGGAACATTTAATTTAGTAATTTCAAGAGACCCTTATCTAGTTTAAAAGGTTTCTTGCCGATTCAAGGGATTTCTTTGCTCTATGGCTCATACTCCCTTTGGAGATGTGAATGAGGCATCGGGATCGTACTTGACTCGACAGGTACCCATCTGACCTGACTGGGTTGGAGGTATTTGTTTTTGGTTATATGATGTTACTCTAAAGTGTTCTATAGTTGTGTGATCGAACTGTTAGTTATAGTTCTGATTGTGATATCAACATTCCTGTTGGGGCTGGGGCCGGCACCGACCCCCAGTTCGCCCCTACACCGCCCGAGTATTCTCGGTCTCCGATGCGACTGTTTCCGAGCTCCCGAGAGGCGGTAGTGTGTTTTTCTTCTAAGTTCCTGATTTCATTTGCTGAATTTTGCTTTAGTTAGGTTCTTTGAACTTCCCTCCTTATTATTATTATTATTACATTTTATTTATAAGGCGCCACATGTGTTTCGCAGCGCCGTACAAAGGACAGTACATGGGACAAAACATTGCATTACAGTAAAATAAATAACAGAAATAGAGTACAGGTAACAGAGCACCACACATTCTCAAGACATTCTCAAGACATAATACAGCTTAGATGTAAGTATCGAGGGAGTGATCATCGTACTACTAGAGGCTGGTGGCCATAGATGGAGATGAGCCTTTACTAGCAGGATAAAGATGGTCGTTGAGTAGGGGAGAGCTGTGAGTGAAATGTGTTGAGACGAGGGCTTAGATAACAGGAGGAAAGAGGGCCCTGCTCTGAAGAGCTAACAATCTAATGGGGAGGGGCGACAGACAGATGACAAGAGGTGCAGGCAAGTGGGAGGTAGCCTGATGGCAGTATGCAAGCAAAGCTGAGATGTTCACGGCATGAGGCAGGGGGGTGGAGGCGCGGCTTCAGCACTGGGTTATGCTTCGGAAGGGTATGCTTTGATGAATAGGTGAGTTTTTAGTGCCCGTTTGAAGCTTGCAAGGTTGGGGAGAGTCTAATGGAGCGGGGGAAAGCGTTCCACTGAAGGGGTACAGTTTGGGCAAAATCCTGAACTCGTGCATGGGAGGCAGTGACCAGGGCGGTGGAGAGGCGACGGTCATTAGTCGACTGTAGGTGGCGGGAGGGAGTATGAAGGGAAAGGAGGTTGGAGATGTAGGGAGCACTGGAATTAGAGATGGCCTTGTATGTAAGGGTGAGGAGTTTGAAGAGGATTCTGTAGGGGAATGGGAGCCAGTGATTTTGTTAAAGGGGAGTGGCAGATGTGGTGCGGCGGGAGAGGAAGATAAGCCTAGCTGCGGAGTTCAGGACAGATTGGAGGGGAGCAAGATGGGAGCAAGCGAGGCCAGTGAGGAGGACATTACAGTAGTCAAGTCGTGAGATGACCAGTGAGTGGATGATGAGTTTAGTTGCACTCTGGGAGAGATATGGCCTGATACGAGCAATGTTGCGTAGCTGGAAACGACAGGATTGTGCCAGAGCTTGGATGTGGGGTGCAAAGGAGAGGGAGGAGTCAAGAGTGACGCCCAGGCAGCGGAGTTGGGGAACGGGGGAGATGGTGGTGTTGTCAACATGTATTCCTTGCTTCTGTTTCATTCTTTCTCTCTTTTCTCTCCCACCCCCCGATATGTGGTCCTCTGTTTCGAGAGTTATTCTGCCCTCCTTGCCGGACTCAGCATTTCACCCTGGTTCCTAGATGATGGCAGTTGACCCCAAAGCGACGGCCATAAAATAGTTTCCTTTAATGTGAAGGGCCTTAATGTCCTGGAGAAACGCTCAAGGGTGCTTAGGGACCTTTTTGCATTCCGGGCTGATGTTGCCTTTTTACAGGAAACGCATTTCAAAGTGGGAGCAGCCCCGGTTCTTAAGGACTGTAATTACCCACACTCCTTTTATAAAAACAACAGCAAGGGCAAGTCTTTGGGTGTTGCTATTTTGCTGTCCAAACTCTTGCCTTTCCGGGAAATTACATCTGTGTCTTTAGAGGAGGGCAGAACACACCTGGTGAAATGTAAACTGTTTGATCAGCTCTATACGTTCATTAACATATATGTCCCCAACCAATCACAACCTAGTTTCTTAGTGAAGGTTCTCAATCGTATTGCCCCCTTGATTACGGGTATCCCAGTTATTGGAGGTGATCTTAATTGGACTCTCCAGCCGAAGGTGGACATCTCCGGAGCGCCGGCTAGATCCTCCCTAGCATCGCACCGTAGAGTGCGCCGCTCTCTCCACGACCACCAGCTGGTTGACACCTGGAGGCTCCAACACCCCGGGGACAGGGACTACACGTTCTACTCCAGACCCCACGACACCTACTCTAGGTTAGATTATTTTCTCTTACCCAACAGATTTCTGCATCTAGTTAGGGAAACTGACATCGGCTTGATTACCTGGTCGGATCATGCTCCTATCTCCCTGGCCCTGGAGACATCCTACCCACACTCCAAACAATGTACCTGGCGGTTGAACGAACAACTTTTAATGGATACGAGGTTTCAGCCCCAGATTCTTGAGACAATGGAAAATTATTTTATAACAAACGAAACGCCGGTTGTCTCCCGGGTCACGGTGTGGGAAGCCCACAAGTGTGTTTTGCGGGGGAAGTTCATCCAGCTAGGTTCCATGCTGAAAAAGGAAAGACTGGGGGAAAAGACTGCTTTACTTCAGCGGCTGAGGGATTTAGAGACAACGCATAAGATGGGCCCACCTTCACCGGTGCTGAACGCACTGACCGAGACGAGAGCAGCTCTCAATACCCTGTTATTTCAGACATCAAAAGGGATTATAGGTTTTGCAGAAATCGATATTATCGATGGGGTAACAAACCGGGGAAGCTTCTGGCCAGGGTGCTTCGCGCGCAGAGAGCCACTCTATTTATCCAGTAGGTACAGGATGCGGCGGGGACCCGCCGCACCCTCACCAAGGATATTGCTGAGGCTTTCCACTCTTATTACAAAAGAAAAGAGTATCTCCCAGCGCTAATATTATCAAGTGTATACTCTATAGATAATTCCTATAGTGTCTACTCATAGATATGGTGTATAAGGAAATAACTCTAACACCAATGTTATTTCAAAATAAAAGATTGTATTTTATTTCCCTAGCACAAAACAAAACATTAAAAGTGGACCGTATAAGAGAAATCCTTACTTGTTCCAATAAAATCAGGAGTTCAGAATAAAAATAATTACTAGTGAGTCCTAATACCGGTATACTGAATACAGACAAAACAACCACATACAACATAGAACATAAAAAACCAGTGATACACTAAATAGCGAATTACTCACTGGATAGGTATTTGTAATCCTCAGGTTAGTACTTGTCAGTCTTAGGATGTAGGAGTAGGTGCTATAATGTAGTCACCTATCAGACAGGGAATTTGCCCATCAGGTTCCCTGATTAATACCAGCCAAAGTGTAGTCCTGGCTTCCGGTATAGGTATACACAAGTCACTGTAAGTGGGATAGCCAGATCCTCAGTCTATATACCCATGAAGCTCAAAACACTTACTTCAATATCACAGGAAGTTAGTGAACGGGTGTCTGCCGGCAGACTGTAACTGATAGCTCCGCGATCAACTAGTTTTGCCTGTCTCCGCAGGCTTCCTCAGGATGGCCGAGCATATTCATTACCCCGTTCTTTATACTTCCCTGGCGTGTCAGTAGTCATGGTAACCGGATCTCCGTGCGCGCTTCGTATACACTCCGTCGCGTTGGTTACCATAGTAACCGGACCTCCGTCTACGTCCTTAGCGTGTCATTCTATTTGTCATGGTAACCGGAGATGTTTAAATGAGCCGCTCGTGTCTTATAGCACTTCCCTCTGCTCCTCCGCATATGTCCATCATAGCTTTCACTCTCTATAGTAGGTTGTTACAGTGGGATAGCACTCCCGCCTCCCCCGGCCATTCTCCTTGTCAGTCGTTTTCTGGATTGCTATATATCGCTCCTTCTGTGATGTTCCTGATTCTATACCTCCATATTAATTTGTCCCCAACCTCATGATCTCACAGGGGATAAACATAGAGGTCATGATGTCTGGTTTGTAAGGCAGTTCTGGAAAGGCCATATTCCAAAGATATCCACATAGTATAAGACAACAAGGAACAAAAAACAAAAAACAAAAGACAGTGCCCCTCTATGATAAAAACCTACTGGAAATAAAGAAACTCAAAATATTTCTAATACCCCCCAGTTTCCTCAAACTAGGTCTCACTGACGGGCATAATATCCTATAGTTCCCAATACGTTTACTTTATTCCTTTAGGAAGGGAGAGAGGTCCCAATCTATATTTAGGCCCTTAGGTACCAAAGACTCTAACTCAAAGATCGTTCTCGCTTCTTCTTTCAATAGTGCATTATCCCAATCCCCTCCTCTCCATGATTTTTGTACTAATTTTATTCCAATAAATTCTAGGCCCATAGGGTCACTATTGTGCATCTTAGTGAAATGTTCCGGAATGTTGTGATTGTCTTTATTTGTTCAGATATTGTTTAAGTGTTGGTTTATCCTAGTACATAGACAACGGTAGGTCTTCCCTACGTATTGTAACCCACAGGGACATGTTACCAAATAGATTACGCCTTTCGAGTTACACGTAATTTTGTCTCTTATTGTGTATTCTTTCCCTGTACTGTTAGATTTATATTTATCAATACGTTTTGTCAAGATTTTCCTTGTTTTTCTACACGCTATACAGTTGTTACATCTCTAGAACCCAGACTTCATATTTTTCAGCCAGGTTTCCCCTCCTTTCCTATCATTCTTGTAATAGCTCCTAACCAGGCTCGTCTTTATGTTGGGCGCTCTTTTGTATATTATTCTGGGTTTCGCTGGCAGGATTTCCCTAAGGTCATCGTCTGTGGTAAGGATGTGCCAATGTTTGTAAATACTTTCTTCTAGAAACCTCCGTTGACTTGAGAAACCCGTCAGAAACATCACATCTTGCTTTGTCCCTATATTCTTCTCTTTGTACTGGAGGAGGTTCGTTCTAGCCACTTCGTCCACCTCATCCTTGCTTTTCTCAAGGTCACTCCTTCTATAATTCTTCTCCTCAAATTGTTCCATCAAATCCATGACTTGTACATCGTAATCCACCTTCTTAGAGCAATTTCTTCTTAGTCTTTTCATCTGGCCTTTAGGGACATTGGATAGCCACTTGGGGTGATGATTACTCTTGAAATTCAGGAAGCTATTACAATCTAACTCCTTTCTATATGTTCTTGTTTCGATCTTGTTTCCTTCAATAAAGAGGGTTAGATCCAAAAAGTTGATGTTTTTATCGCTCACCTCACTCGTGAATTCTAGATTATATATATTGTCATTTATTTTCGTAATAAATTGATCAAAGCCTTCTTTCGTCCCCTTCCAGATGATAATCACATCATCTATGTACCTCGCCCATAAGGCAAGATTGGGAAGATACTCATTGTTGGCCCATATGGACTCGTTCTCCCACTGGGCGAGGAAGAGATTTGCGTACGAGGGTGCAAAATTTGTGCCCATAGCGGTCCCTTGGGTTTGTTTATAATAATTGCCCCCATACCAAAAGAAATTGTGCTCCAGTGTGAATTTAATACCCTCCATAATAAAATTAATTTGGTCACTCTTCATCTCGGACTCATTATTGATGATTTTCTGGACATTTTCCATTCCTTGATCGTGTCGGATTGAGGTGTAAAGTGATTTAACATCACATGTGGCTAGCAGATAGCCTTCTTCCCATGTCACTCTATTCAAGATATCCAGAATATGTACAGTATCTTTTATATAACTCTGTTGTGTACTAACCAACTTTTTCAAGAAGACATCAATGTAGCATGATAGATGTGAAGTTAGTGACTGAACTCCTGCGACAATTGGCCTTCCCGGAGGGGCATCCTTATCCTTATGGATTTTAGGCAGGTGGTAAAACACTGCCACCTTGGGATGTTCCGGATATATGTACTTAAATTCATCCTTGGTGAGAATTCCTTTCACCAATGCCTCTTTCAGAATTTTTTCCAGCTTTATCTTATATTCTTCCATTGGATTCTGTCGTAATAGTTGGTAAGTAGAGGTGTCCGTCAACAGTCTCACACATTCTCCATCATACTTCTCCTTGTCCAAAATGACGATCCCCCCCACTTTGTCTGCTTCTTTAATAACAATTTTGTCATTTTGTTTAAGATTTTTCAAAGCTTCTTTTTCTTTAATGCTCAAATTCTATTTCCCTGCTATTCCAACCTTCCCTGGGATTCTTTTAATGTCTTCTTCCACTAATTTCTGGAATGTATTAAGCAGATGCCCTTTAAGGTGCAAGGGATAGAAGGTTGATCTTCCTTTCAGACCTGAATGTTTAAAGGAGTCTGACTCAGTGGTTATTTCCACTACATTTTCATGTTCTTTTCGTTTGAAGAATTTCTTAAATGTGATAGTCCTAACAAATTTCTGAAGATCCACAATAGTATCAAATTTATTGAGGATATTTGTAGGGGCAAACTTTAAACCTTTCTCGAGGACTTTTATTTCAAAGGGGGTCAACTTGTGGTTACTTAGGTTGAATATCCCCTGCGTAGGACTTTTTTGTTGTTTTTCTTTGGGTTTTTCTTTTGTCCTGTTCTTTGTTCCCCCACGTTTTCCTCGTTTTCGGTTGTTGAACTTCTTTTCCATCGTCTCCTTCTTTTTATACTTTGTTCTGGAGTTCTCTTTGGAATAGCTCCGAGATCTTGTGACATATCGTCCTTTTGTTGTTGGGCCAATTCTAAAAAAGCGTCCAAGAAGGCTTCTGTTTCGTCTAGCTCCTCCTCCTCTATTATCCGATTTCTATCTTCCAATATCGTTTCTTTCCTTTCTCTCTTATTGAGGCGTTCCATAAGCGTCCGGGCTGATAGGTCCAGGATTTCTTGGTAATCTTCCCTCCCACTGTTGAAGCTCCTAATCAGGGTCTCTGTGGTGGGGTATTTCTCCTTATTGGAACCCCTAACCTGGTCCTTCTTCCTCTCATTTTCTTCTGGCCCCCCTAGATGTCGTCTTATGCCTCTCCCTTGTCCTAAGTTCTCTCTCTCTTTCATGTTCATTCTCATCTGTGGGGATATTTCCCTGCGAGCTGGATACTTGCGGTCTCTCTCATCCCCCATACGTGGCCCAGTCTTCTTCCTCCACTGTTCTCCACCTTCTGCCCCTCGTGGATTATCCATCCCATATCTCCTTCCTTCCTGTTGGTTGAGGAACTCATGATGATGGTGCTGTTGGTTCCTCTCCCATCGATATGGCCTACTATACTGCCTTTGTTCTTCAACATAGGGCCTTTGTCTCCCATCAATTCCATTCTGCATTCTTCTTTCCATTCTCCATTTTCTAATGTCGCCTTTATAGTCCTCGTGGTCTCTGGCCAGTTTCCTCTTTTTCTGTTCTATTATCTCTTGTTCTATTTTCTGTAATTTTACACTAGTTAGATTTTCCAAATTCTTAAAATCCGCTAGTTGTTCCATAGGTCTAAATTTCTTTCTTATCTCCTTGATTTCTTCCTCTAACCTCCTAATATTCTCCTCTCTGTCTGCAATAATTAGCTTCATTAAATTAGCTGAGCAATTATCCAGTGTATTGTTCCATTTCTTTAGGAAATCATCATTTTTCGATAGAAAGGACAGGGTTTTGGTTATTCTTAGACCCCTGGGTATCATTTGTTTTTCAACATATTTCGCCAGTGTAGTGCTCTCCCACCACTGTTTTATCTCCTGTATCTCTAATTTCTCTAATCTGGTGTACAGACCACAAAAAGTATCTTCCGTTACCTCTGAGTTAACCCGTGGGTAGGATCCTAATGAGGGTACAAAATCATTTAGGACTCTAATACGTTCCTCTCTACTGAAGGTCATCTTCTAGCAAATAGCAGCTGTCCTCGTATATGGATGTTAGAAACACGTAAAAAGGAAAAGATAGAGGACTGCGCTAATATGCCTCACCTGATAAACTTAAGCTGCTATGGAGAAAAGATGAGGATTACCACTATCCTCACAGTTAGTGCAAAAGAAAAGAGTATCTCCCAGCGCTAATATTATCAAGTGTATACTCTATAGATAATTCCTATAGTGTCTACTCATAGAGATGGTGTATAAGGAAATAACTCTAACACCAATGTTATTTCAAAATAAAAGATTGTATTTTATTTCCCTAGCACAAAACAAAACATTAAAAGTGGACCGTATAAAAGAAATCCTTACTGGTTCCAATAAAATCAGGAGTTCAGAATAAAAATAATTACTAGTGAGTCCTAATACCGGTATACTGAATACAGACAAAACAACCACATACAACATAGAACATAAAAAACCAGTGATACACTAAATAGCGAATTACTCACTGGATAGGTATTTGTAATCCTCAGGTTAGTACTTGTCAGTCTTAGGATGTAGGAGTAGGTGCTATAATGTAGTCACCTATCAGACAGGGAATTTGCCCATCAGGTTCCCTGATTAATACCAGCCAAAGTGTAGTCCTGGCTTCCGGTATAGGTATACACAAGTCACTGTAAGTGGGATAGCCAGATCCTCAGTCTATATACCCATGAAGCTCAAAACACTTACTTCAATATCACAGGAAGTTAGTGAACGGGTGTCTGCCGGCAGACTGTATCTGATAGCTCCGCGATCAACTAGTTTTGCCTGTCTCCGCAGGCTTCCTCAGAATGGCCGAGCATATTCATTACCCCGTTCTTTATACTTCTCTGGCGTGTCAGTAGTCATGGTAACCGGATCTCCGTGCGCGCTTCGTATACACTCCGTCGCGTTGGTTACTATAGTAATCGAAACTCCGTCTACGTCCTCAGCGTGTCATTCTATTTGTCATGGTAACCGGAGATGTTTAAATGAGCCGCTCGTGTCTCATAGCACTTCCCTCTTCTCCTCCGCATATGTCCATCATAGCTTTCACTCTCTATAGTAGGTTGTTACAGTGGGATAGCACTCCCGCCTCCCCCGGCCATTCTCCTTGTCAGTCATTTTCTGGATTGCTATATATCGCTCCTTCTGTGATGTTCCTGATTCTATACCTCCATATTAATTTGTCCCCAACCTCATGATCTCACAGGGGATAAACATAGAGGTCATGATGTACGGTCCATTGTTAATGTTTTGTTTTGTGCTAGGGAAATAAAATACAATCTTTTATTTTAAATTAACATTGGTGTTAGAGTTATTTCCTTATACACCATCTCTATGAGTAGACACTATAGGAATTAACTATAGAGTATACCAGTGGTGGGATTCAAAACAACCGGTTCTATGTCCTAATGACCATTTTAAGTATACCGAAAGGTAGTTTAATAATTCATGCATTTAATACTCAAATAACACCCATTATGCGTTATGCCACACACTGTAATGCCAATTACATATTATGATACACACAGTTATGGTCCTGACACCATTTTATGCCCACACACAATAATGCCACTTATATTGCCTGGGGTCTCCTGTGCGTTGCCAGGGGTTTCATGCGCGTTGCTAGGGGTTTCCTGTGCATTGCCAGGGGTTTCATGCGTGTTGCTAGGGGTCTCCTGTGCATTGCCAGGGGTTTCATGCGCATTGCTAGGGTTCTCCTGTGCGTTGCCAGGGGTTTCATGCATGTTGCTAGGGGTCTCCTGTGTGTTGCCAGAGGTTTCATGCGCGTTGCTAGGGGTCTCCTGTGCGTTGCCAGGGGTTTCATGCATGTTGCTAGGGGTCTCCTGTGCGTTGCCAGGGGTTTCATGCGCGTTGCAAGGGTTCTCCTGTGCGTTGCCAGGGGTTTCATGCATGTTGCTAGGGGTCTCCTGTGCGTTGCCAGGGGTTTCATGTGCATTGCTAGGGGTCTTCTGTGCGTTGTCAGGGGTTTCCTGCGTGTTGCCAGGTATCTCTTGGCCGCTGCCCCAGTAAAGTTGAGAAGGGTGGGTGCGGACTTTAGTGGTTACTGCTAGCCCCCGCAGCCCCCGCAGTAGATTGAGACGCGCTGGGGGCTGCGGAAGCGCTTCTGTACCATAGCAGTCACAGCAGTGTAAATAAAAACACCCTCTTAAAATGCAATTTTTGGTTGTTTATTTTTACATTGCTATGGTTCAGATGCACTTCCGCAGCCCCCAGCGTGTCTCAATCTAATGCGGGGGCAGCGGAGGCTAGCGCTACTGGGGCAGCGGCGGATTCCATGGGTGCTCCTCGCGGTCCATGGGTGCTCGGGCCCGGGAGCACCCACGCAATTAGCAACCGGTTCTTAGAACCATACCTAACTTTAGGTATCGGTTCTGAAGAACCGGTGCGAACCGGCTGAAACCCACCACTGGAGTATACACTTGATAATATTAGCGCTGGGAGATACTCTTTTCTTTTGCACTAACTGTGAGGATAGTGGAAATCCTCATCTTTTCTCCATAGCAGCTTAAGTTTATCAGGTGAGGCATATTAGCGCAGTCCTCTATCTTTTGCTTTTTACGTGTTTCTAACATCCATATACGAGGACAGCTGCTATTTGCTAGAAGATGACCTTCAGTAGAGAGGAACGTATTAGAGTCCTAAATGATTTTGTACCCTCATTAGGATCCTACCCACGGGTTAACTCAGAGGTAACGGAAGATACTTTTTGTGGTCTGTACACCAGATTAGAGAAATTAGAGATACAGGAGATAAAACAGTGGTGGGAGAGCACTACACTGGCGAAATATGTTGAAAAACAAATGATACCCAGGGGTCTAAGAATAACCAAAACCCTGTCCTTTCTATCGAAAAATGATGATTTCCTAAAGAAATGGAACAATACACTGGATAATTGCTCAGCTAATTTAATGAAGCTAATTATTGCAGACAGAGAGGAGAATATTAGGAGGTTAGAGGAAGAAATCAAGGAGATAAGAAAGAAATTTAGACCTATGGAACAACTAGCGGATTTTAAGAATTTGGAAAATCTAACTAGTATAAAATTACAGAAAATAGAACAAGAGATAATAGAACAGAAAAAGAGGAAACTGGCCAGAGACCACGAGGACTATAAAGGCGACATTAGAAATTGGAGAATGGAAAGAAGAATGCAGAATGGAACAGATGGGAGACAAAGGCCCTATGTTGAAGAACAAAGGCAGTATAGTAGGCCATATCGATGGGAGAGGAACCAACAGCACCATCATCATGAGTTCCTCAACCAACAGGAAGGAAGGAGATATGGGATGGATAATCCACGAGGGGCAGAAGGTGGAGAACAGTGGAGGAAGAAGACTGGGCCACGTATGGGGGATGATAGAGACTGCAAGTATCCAGCTCACAGGGAAATATCCCCACAGATGAGAATGAACATAAAAGAGAGAGAGAACTTAGGACAAGGGAGAGGCATAAGATGACATCTAGGGGGGCCAGAAGAAAATGAGAGGAAGAAGGACCAGGTTAGGGGTTCCAATAAGGAGAAATACCCCACCACAGAGACCCTGATTAGGAGCTTCAACAGTGGGAGGGAAGATTACCAAGAAATCCTGGACCTATCAGCCCGGACGCTTATGGAACGCCTCAATAAGAGAGAAAGGAAAGAAACGATATTGGAAGATAGAAATCGGATAATAGAGGAGGAGGAGCTAGACGAAACAGAAGTCTTCTTGGACGCTTTTTTAGAATTGGCCCAACAACAAAAGGACGATATGTCACAAGATCTCGGAGCTATTCCAAAGAGAACTCCAGAACAAAGTATAAAAAGGAGACAACGGAAAAGAAGTTCAACAACCGAAAACGAGGAAAACGTGGGGGAACAAAGAACAGGACAAAAGAAAAAACCAAAGAAAAACAACAAAAAGTCCTATGCAGGGGATATTTAACCTAAGTAACCACAAGTTGACCCCCCTTGAAATAAAAGTCCTCGAGAAAGGTTTAAAGTTTGCCCCTACAAATATCCTCAATAAATTTGATACTATTGTGGATCTTCAGAAATTTGTTAGGACTATCACATTGCAGAAATTCTTCAAACGAAAAGAACATGAAAATGTAGTGGAAACAACCACTGAGTCGGACTCCTTTAAACATTCAGGTCTGAAAGGAAGATCAACCTTCTATCCCTTGCACCTTAAAGGGCATCTGCTTAATACATTCCAGAAATTAGTGGAAGAAGACATTAAAAGAATCCCAGGGAAGGTTGGAACAGCAGGGAAATGGAATTTGAGCATTAAAGAAAAAGAAGCTTTGAAAAATCTTAAACAAAATGACAAAATTGTTATTAAAGAAGCAGACAAAGTGGGGGGGGGGGGGGGGGGGGAATCGTAATTTTATCCGGAACATCCCAAGGTGGCAGTGTTTTACCACCTGCCTAAAATCCATAAGGATAAAGATGCCCCTCTGGGAAGGCCAATTGTCGCAGGAGTTCAGTCACTAACTTTACATCTATCATGCTACATTGATGTCTTCTTGAAAAAGTTGGTTAGTACACAACAGAGTTATATAAAAGATACTGTACATATTCTGGATATCTTGAAAAGAGTGACATGGGAAGAAGGCTATCTGCTAGCCACGTGTGACGTTAAATCACTTTACACCTCAATCCGACACGATCAAGGAATGGAAAATGTCCAGAAAATCATCAATAATGAGTCCGAGATGAAGAGTGACCAAATTAATTTTATTATGGAGGGTATTAAATTCACACTGGAGCACAATTTCTTTTGGTATGGGGGCAATTATTATAAACAAACCCAAGGGACCGCTGTGGGCACAAATTTTGCACCCTCGTACGCAAATCTCTTCCTCGCCCAGTGGGAGAACGAGTCCATATGGGCCAACAATGAGTATCTTCCCAATCTTGCCTTATGGGCGAGGTACATAGATGATGTGATTATCATCTGGAAGGGGACGAAAGAAGGCTTTGATCAATTTATTACGAAAATAAATGACAATATATATAATCTAGAATTCACGAGTGAGGTGAGCGATAAAAACATCAACTTTTTGGATCTAACCATCTTTATTGAAGGAAACAAGATCGAAACAAGAACATATAGAAAGGAGTTAGATTGTAATAGCTTCCTGAATTTCAAGAGTAATCATCACCCCAAGTGGCTATCCAATGTCTTTAAAGGCCAGATGAAAAGACTAAGAAGAAATTGCTCTAAGAAGGTGGATTATGATGTACAAGTCATGGATTTGATGGAACAATTTGAGGAGAAGAATTATAGAAGGAGTGACCTTGAGAAAAGCAAGGATGAGGTGGACGAAGTGGCTAGAACGAACCTCCTCCAGTACAAAGAGAAGAATATAGGGACAAAGCAAGATGTGATATTTCTGACGGGTTTCTCAAGTCAACGGAGGTTTCTAGAAGAAAGTATTTACAAACATTGGCACATCCTTGCCACAGACGATGACCTTAGGGAAATCCTGCCAGCGAAACCCAGAATAATATACAAAAGAGCGCCCAACATAAAGACGAGCCTGGTTAGGAGCTATTACAAGAATGATAGGAAAGGAGGGGAAACCTGGCTGAAAAATATGAAGTCTGGGTTCTATACATGTAACAACTGTATAGTGTGTAGAAAAACAAGAAAAATCTCGACAAAACGTATTGATAAATATAAATCTAACAGTACAGGGAAAGAATACACAATAAGAGACAAAATTACGTGTAACTCGAAAGGCGTAATCTATTTGGTAACATGTCCCTGTGGGTTACAATACGTAGGGAAGACCTACCGTTGTCTATGTACTAGGATAAACGAACACTTAAACAATATCCGAACAAATAAAGACAATCACAACATTCCGGAACATTTCACTAAGATGCACAATAGTGACCCTAAGGGCCTAGAATTTATTGGAATAAAATTAGTACAAAAATCATGGAGAGGAGGGGATTGGGATAATGCACTATTGAAAGAAGAAGCGAGAAAGATCTTTGAGTTAGAGACTTTGGTGCCTAAGGGCCTAAATATAGATTGGGACCTCTCTCCCTTCCTAAAGGAATAAAGTAAACGTATTGGGAACTATAGGATATTATGCCCGTCAGTGAGACCTAGTTTGAGGAAACTGGGGTGTATTAGAAATATTTTGAGTTTCTTTATTTCCAGTAGGTTTTTATCATAGAGGGGCACTGTCTTTTGTTTTTTGTTCCTTGTTGTCTTATACTATGTGGATATCTTTGGAATATGGCCTTTCCAGAACTGCCTTACAAACCAGACATCATGACCTCTATGTTTATTTCCTGTGAGATCATGAGGTTGGGGACAAATTAATATGGAGGTATAGAATCAGGAACATCACAGAAGGAGCGATATATAGCAATCCAGAAAACGACTGACGAGGAGTATGGCCGGGGGAGGCGGGAGTGCTATCCCACTGTAACAACCTACTATAGAGAGTGAAAGCTATGATGGACATATGCGGAGGAGAAGAGGGAAGTGATAGGAGACACGAGCGGCTCATTTAAACATCTCCGGTTACCATGACAACTAGAATGACACGCTGAGGACGTAGACGGAGGTCCGGTTACTATGGTAACCAACGCGACGGAGTGTATACGAAGCGCGCACGGAGATCTTGTTACCATGACTACTGACACGCCAGGGAAGTATAAAGAACAGGGTAATGAATATGCTCGGCCATCCTGAGGAAGACTGCGGAGACAGGCGAAACTAGTTGATCGCGGAGCTATCAGATACAGTCTGCCGGCAGACACCCGTTCACTAACTTCCTGTGATATTGAAATAAGTGTTTTGAGCTTTTTGTGTATATAGACTGAGGATCTGGCTATCCCACTTACAGTGACTTGTGTATACCTATACCGGAAGGACTACACTTTGGCTGGTATTAATCAGGGAACCTGATGGGCAAATTCCCTGTCTGATAGGTGACTACATTATAGCACCTACTCCTACATCCTAAGACTGACAAGTACTAACCTGAGGATTACAAATACCTATCCAGTGAGTAATTCGCTATTTAGTGTATCACTGGTTTTTTATGTTCTATGTTGTATGTGGTTGTTTTGTCTGTATTCAGTATACCGGTATTAGGACTCACTAGTAATTATTTTTATTCTGAACTCCTGATTTTATTGGGACCAGTAAGTATTTCTCTTTGACGGTCCACTTTTAATGTTTTGTTGTGTGCTAGGGAAATAAAATACAATCTTTTATTTTGAAATAACATTGGTGTTAGAGTTATTTCCTTATACACCATCTCTATGAGTAGACACTATAGGAATTATCTATAGAGTATACACTTGATAATATTAGCGCTGGGAGATACTCTTTTCTTTTGCACTAACTGTGAGGATAGTGGAAATCCTCATCTTTTCTCCATAGCTGCTTTAGTTTATCAGGTGAGCATATTAGCGCAGTCCTCTATCTTTTGCTTTTTACGTGTTTCCACTCTTATTACACTAAATTATATAATCTTCAGGAACCTAAAACCCCAAGGTCATTATCGGCTTCCCGGGATTTGGTGGCGGGGTACCTCCGTGACGCAGGACTCCCTAGAATATCAGAAGACGATAGCGCTTGGCTAGATTCCCCCCTTCTCTCTCCAGGAATTGGAACAAGCTCTTAAGGAGGCTCCTTCCGGGAAGAGTCCGGGCCCCGATGGCTATACCATCTCTTATTATAAGCTTTTTAAAGATTCTCTCTTGCCTAAAATGCTATTGGCGTTCAACGAGATCTCCGATAATCGTGGTTTCTCCCCTCAATCACTAGAGGCCTTCATCACGGTTATACCGAAGGAAGGGAAAGACCCGGCTCAATGTGCCAGTTACCGCCTGATCTCCCTCCTCAACACAGACAACAAGCTGTTTGCTAAACTTATAGCAAACAGATTGAAGCTGCTACTCCCCAATATTGTGCACTCGGATCAGGTGGGTTTCATACCTGGGAGGGAGGCCCGTGATAATACGACCAAAATTATCGATTTGATGCATTTAGCTTTGCATAGCCATAACCCAATAGTGGTGCTCTCTACTGATGCCAAGAAGGCATTCGGTCGAGTTGATTGGGTATTCATGGAGGGGGTCCTGCGTCACTTGGGGTTGGGGCCTGTCAGCTTCAACTGCATTCTGGCACTATATAATTTCCCAACTGCAAGGGTCAAAATTAATGGAGACCTGTCCCACGCAGTTCTGATTAGGAACGGCACTAGAAAGGGATGTCCTCTTTCGCCCCTCATCTTAGTCCTTTGCATGGAGGCCTTGGCGAGTTCCATTAGGCTAAATCCAAAAATCTCGGGACTCATGGTGGGGGGCAGAGAGTACAAACTTGCGTTGTTCACGGACGATCCGCTATTATATCGAACCCCGTAGTTTCTGTTCCTAACCTGATGTCCGAACTTTATAGATATGGCTCCCTATTTAACCTTTCTAAGTCAGTGGCAGTGACTGTATCAATGCCCTCCCAAACTCTTGATGGCCTCAAAAATCTTTCCCCTTCCACTGGCACCCTTCTAGCTTTAAATACCTGGGGGTCACTTTACAAAAAGATTTATCCCGTCTTTTTGAGGAAAACTTCAAAAAATCACTTATCTCACTTGGCTCCGAGTTCCGGGACTGGGGTAACAGGAGGTTATCCTGGTTGGGGGAGGCTCAGTGTCATTAAAATGAACGTTTTTCCGAGAGTCCTCTGTCTCCTCCAGGCGCTCCCAGTTTCCATTCCCAAAACTTGGTTCAGAGATCTACATAATTTAGTTAGGAACTTTTTATGGGGGGACAAACGGCCCCGCTTTCAACATGCCATTCTTTTTCGTCCTAAACATAAGGGCGGTCTTCAGCTACCGCATTTCACACTGAACTATGAGGCTATTGTTCTCCATAGAATCTTGGAATGGTCACGCCCACATGACACAAAACAGTGGGTCCATATCGAGGAAGCAGTGGTACCCGCCCCCATTGCTTACTACCCTTGGTGCTCAAAGATACCACACATAGTTCATCCTACTATTGGCCCTACACTTTCACGCTGGAATAGACTTAGGGTTTCTCCCGTATATTTCTTCTAAATATTCTCCTCTGACCCCACTGTTTTATAACCCAGATTTCCCACCGGCGGTCTCAGGCCGGGGATTTGATCCATGGAAACTGGTGGGGGTGACGCGTGTTGGCCAGCTGGTGGAGCGTGGAGAGATAATCCTCTTCCCCTTGATGCAATCAAAGTGGAATCTCTCGCCTTCGGAGATTTGGAAGTACCTTCAACTAAAACACTTTGCCCAGGGGAGTAATGTCCACCCAAGCCTGAGTAGACCATTAACGATTTTTGAGAATTTATGCTCAGAACCATCTCGTCCACTGCATTTCCTCTCAAAATGTTATAGATTTTTGATTGTGAACAAATTCCCAGATCTCCCTAAGTATGCCAGGGACTGGGGCCATGACACACAGATAGATTTGTCAGAGGAGGACTGGGAGAAGAGTTTCCAAGCCACCTTTGTAAGTTCCTCCACTTATTCAGTCCTCGAAACACATTTCAAAGTTTTATCTCGGTGGTACAGATGTCCCCAAACACTGGCTAAAATGTTCCCTAATGTACCAGACACGTGTTGGAGATGTAATACTCAAAAGGGCTCCCCGATGCACCTCTGGTGGGATTGCTCCATACTTCGTCCCTTTTGGGATAAAGTCATTGCATCCTCAAAATAGATAGTGGGTTCGGAGGTTCCCTCTGAGCCTGCCTTCTGGCTTCTCAACTGTGTTACATGGCCCCTGTCGACCTACAAAAACTCTTTACTAAAGTTTCTCAATAGCGCAGCCAAATCGGTTATTCCGGTTCGCTGGCGATCTATTGAACCTCCTACTATGAGGGAATGGGTTTCCAGAGTAGATTGGTATATGACTATGGAGGAGTTGTGGGTGACACCGGAGACCCATCGGAGATTCACGACTACTTGGTTCCCTTGGTTGGAATTTAAGTCCTCACAAGCTTACCCGACATTGATGCTCCAACTTGGGCCCTTCACGTTGCCTTCTACTTCCAATTCCTAACTATTTTATTATTGATAATTGGAGATAGATGTTGTTATTTCAGCTTCCTGATCTGGGTGGACCTGGAACGTCCACACTGTCTCCCCCCTCCCCCCCCCCCCCCTTTTCTTGAATCTCTTTTTTCCACCCTGTACTCTTTTCTGTCCCTTCTTCTTTATTTGTTTTAGTGTTAAGAAATGTTTTGTCAAGACAGCTTTATCCTAGTGAGGCCGGATTTGACCTCGAATTAGAGGTATTGACCTGGACACGGAGTTTATATACAACTGGTCATGATAACTATGTTTACTGTCATTGCTTATACTTATCGGATTGAGTTTTCGTGTATTATCAGTTGAACTATGTATGCTGTCTTCTATAATCTGTTATTATTTTAAAAATCAATAAACATTTATTGGGAAAAAAAATCATTTGGTTAGAAGCGTGGTGCATGAAAAGAAAAAGATGACCACAGTCCTGACAAAGGGCTTCCACAGATGTGGGACCTGCAGTATGTGTAGGAATTGTAAGAGCCCCACTTCCAAAATTACTGAGCACACCTCCTCCTCCTCCACAGGAAAAGTGAGACAGATTAGCCAATTCATCACGTGCAATAGCAACAATGTTGTGTATCTGCTAACATGTTCCTGTAAAAAACAATATGTTGGAAGAACAACAAGAAAATTAAAAGATCGAATGGCTGAGCAAGTATGGAACATCAAAAAAGGGGTCATCACACATGGGGTGTCAGCCCACTTTAAGGAAACGCATCAGTGTTCAGTATCAGGACTCATTTCCTTCTGTGGAATTCATATCATCAAGGGAAATTGGCAGAAAAACGACACGGAAGAACAGTTGGCGAGAAGAGAAATGAGAAGTATCTTTGAACTAGGTACATTACTTCCGGCAGGACTTAATTCGGATTTTGAAACCAAATGGTTTCTGTAAGGAGCCCTCTCTTTCATCCATTTTTTCTAAGAAAATACATCTGTATATTGAGGTCCACACCAGTCTGAAACTAAGATATGTCACCACTTCATACACATAAGAAATAGGATGGATTGCAGAATAGGAAGTATATATTGTTATAACCAAACCTGTATCATTACCCTCTTTTTTTTAGGGCACTGTAATTATTTATTACTTATGGGTGTATTCAGTACTCATCGGATATTCACAGCCACCATGTAATTATTTATTACTTGTGGGTGTATTCAGTACTCATCGGATATTCACAGCCACCATATATTTATTGTTTGTCAAGAATGAAGATTCCAGCTGTGCTTTAATTAATTAATTTAATTATTATAGTTTACCATATGGTGGTGACCATTATGAGGAATAATCATTTACATATGTGCATTTCTTTTTATCATTATTAATCTTCTGTCATCATTCCATTGGTGTTAAGATATTGACTGACACCTTGAACCATCCATCCAATATGAAAAACAGCACGGTGGGACTTATTCATTTATCATGGAAATTTGTCACTAAATACAAGTTCAATTATGTAATGTTAAATGCCCTGTAATAACCACATTATCGGTGTCCCGTGCGTCCAGGGCGGAAGTACATATCAGTATGGACAGCGGTGCCCTCAGTGTGCTCCAAGAGACGTGGAGCGCACGGGATGTAAAACCGCGTCACTTCCGCCTTCGACGCTGACGCACTCAGGAGTTATTGGACGCCGGACCGGATATCCGGTGGAAGAGCTGTGCGTTCCACTGCAAGTGGAATGCAAACCGGCAACTCTCCCTTGCGGCTTTGTTTATTAAGATTTTAGCCCCGCTTCCCCACTATCTCCTATATATTAGCCCAAGTCTGTGATTCTGTGCCTGGCCGTAACGCTGGGCGGAGTCACAGGCACAGATCTACCAGAAGTCCTCTCCCTCTGTCCGCCCATCCCCGCCCAGTCCCCTCCCCGTCTCCACCCAGTCCCCTGTCTCCCTCCTCCCCGTACACTCCCTGGTGACAGAGCAGCCGCTGACTGTGAGCGGAACTCACACTACCCGCCTCACAGTCTTGCGGCTGCCGCAGAGTCAGGGGGACATGCTGAGCCCTGACAGCCGCTCTCGCTCCCCCTCCCACTTGCGGCAACCAACCACATCCACCCAGCACCCGCGGCACTCCCGCCCTCTCCCCCACCCTTAGCACCAACACCTGCGGCACTCCCGCCCCCTCCCCCACCCGTAGCACCGACACCCGCGGCCCCCCCATCCGCGGCACCCAATGCATCCCCCCACATCCACTCCCACCCGCAGCACTCCCGCCCCCACACGTAGCTCCCACACCTGCAGCAAACCCCGCCCCTCCCCCACCCACGGCACCCCCGCCCCTCCCCCACCCCCACCTCTCCCCCCGCTACACCCCTGCACTCTCCACCCCACCCGCACCTGTCCCCCCACCCATGGCACCACACCCCCACCTCCAGCACCCCCTCTCCCCCACCCACAGCACTCCCACACCAGCTTCTCCAACAGCCCCCACAATCACATCAACCCAGCTCCCAACCCCCCACCCATGGCACCCCCACCCCTCCCCTACGCATAGCACCCCTGCTCCCGCACCCCTGCTCCCGCACCCCCACCCCTTCGCTATCTGCAGCACCCCCACCCCACCCGCCCCCGCAACCGTGGCACCCTCACACCCACCCAACTGCACCACCCTGCCAAACGTCCCCCTCCCCCACCAGCGGCACCCCCACCCCACCCCCATACCCACCTCTCCCCCGCTACACCCCTGCACCCTCCACCTCACCCGCACCACCACCGCATCTGCCCCTCCTGCACCCACCCCTACCCCATCCACAACACCCCTGCTCCCGCAGCCCCCCAACCCTCGGAAACCCCCACAGCCGCCTCCCACCCCCCAACCGCAGCACCACTGCACCCGCCCCAGCACCCACTCACCTGTCCCCCCACCCATGGCACCACGCCCCCACCCGCAGCATCCCCCTCCTCCACCCACTGCACTCCCACACCAGCTTCTCCCACTCCCACATCACCCCTGCTACCAACCCCCCACCCATGGCACCCCCGCCCCTCCCCTACGCGCAGCACCCCTGCTCCAGCACCACCACCCCTCCCCTACCTGCAGCACCACCTGCCCCCGCAACCGTGGCACCCTCACACCCACCTCCCACCCACCCAACCGCACCACCCCAGCAAACGTCCCCCTCCCCCACCCACAGCACCCCTGCACCCGCCCCTCCCCTCCCCTCCCCCCCAACACCCACACACCTGCCCCTCCACCACCCACAACACCACCACAGCTGGCCCTCTCCAACTGCCTTAACCCCACACCAGCCCCTCACCCACCCACAGCGCCCTCTGATCCCCTCCCCTGCACCCGTCCCTCCCCTGCCCGCGGCGCATCAGGACCCCCGCCACACCCCCACAGCCCCACAGCCGCCACTCCCCCACCCACAGCACCTCCAGCCCCTCCCCCACCACCATCATCTATAGACACCTTCCCCCATTCGCACACCTACCACACCTTCCCCTCCACCAACCCCGCACCTCTGGACCACCACCCACAGCACCTCAGGACCCCCTCCCCCATCCACGGCTCCCCTGCAGCCACCCGCAGCATCTACATACCCCATCTCGCACCCACACCTCCCCCACCCGCAGCACTTGTACAACCCATCACCCAACCCCCCCACTCCTAAAACCCCACCTCTCCCTACATCGCCCCTCCCCCACGCACAGCACCTCCAGACCCCTCCTTCATCCACAGTCTCCCGCACCAGCCCCTCCACCACCAGCAGCATCTACAGACCCCATCCACACCCCCTCACGCCCCCCCACCCCTGGCACCCCACCCGCAGCATCCCCATACCCGCCTCTTCCCCACCCCCGCCCCTGCCCCACCCACCACAGCTGCACCCCCACCCTACCCCGACCTCGGTATCCCTGCACCGGCACCCTCCCCCACCGACCACAACAGCACACCCGACCCGCCACAACCGCCGTAACCCCCCACCGACCCCTCACTCATCCACAGCACCCACGGACCCCCTCCCCCATCCGTGCCATCGCCGCACCCGCCCCTCCCCTGGCTACCGCACATCCAGATCACCTACCCCATCCAGATCACCTACCCCACCCGCAACACCCCCGCACCCGCCACTCCCACAACCACAGCACCTACCCACCCGCATTATCTACAGACACCCTCCCCATCTGCGGACCTCCCACACCTGCCCCTCCCCACCCGCAACACCTCTGGACCACCACCCGAACCACCTCCGGACTCCCTCCCCCATCCACAGCTCCCCCGCATCCACCCCTCCCCCATCCACATCTGCATACCCCATCCGTGCCTTCCCACACCCACACCTCCCCCACCCACAGCACTTCTGAAACCCATCACCTAAGCTCACCCCCCCTGCACCTCCAAACGCACACCCCTACATCGCCCCTCCCACACACACATCACCTCCATACCACCTCCTTCATCCACAGTCCCCCGCACCCACCCCTCCTCCACCAACAGCATCTAAACTCCCCATCCGCGCCCCCTCTACACCTACCCCTCCCCCACCCACAGCACCTCTGCACCCTTTCCGCCATCTGTTAGATGCCATACAGCTGCCTAGCTGCATGGCCAGGAAACAGGTGTCCTATTAATTAAAATGGACCCAGCAACGGGGAACGCGGTCCGTCAGTGGCGTCCCCGTTGCTAGGGTCCGTGCGGCTCCGTGCGCCCGGCGTCTAGCGTTGCCAGGGAGCCGGCGGCTGTACGCGCACGGCGTCCCTGGTTGCTAGGCGCCGGGCCGCACCGACGAGCGGACCCCGGCACCTAACAGTACCCCCCCTTGAGGAGGGGTCAAGGAACCCCTAAAGCCAGGTTTCCGAGGAAATTCCCGAAAAAATGCCCTCTTGAGCCTCGGGGCATGGAGATCCTTATCCAGGACCCAAGACCTTTCCTCTGGACCATAGCCTCTCCAGTGCACCAGAAAATAAAGCCGACCCCGGGACAATTTGGAATCGAGAACCTTCTCCACCAAGAACTCCTGATGACCCTGTACATCTACTGGTGATTTCCCCTGAGAGATCTTCCGAGGAAATCTACTGGAAGAAACGTATGGTTTCAACAGGGAGCAATGGAACGTATTTCCGATCCGGAGAGCTCTTGGTAAACGTAACCGGAAAGCAACTGGATTGATTTTTTTAATAATATGAAATGGTCCAATAAATTTGGGGCCCAATCTAGCTGAGGTTTGTCGAAGTTTAATGTTACGAGTCGACAACCATACCCTATCTCCCACCTTAAAAGTGCAAGAACGCCGGAGCCTGTCAGAAATTTTTTTCTCTCGAAATGCCGCTTTTCTGAGAGCAAGGTGCACTTTTTTCCAAATGACTCTGAGATGAGAGGTTAAGGTTAGCGAGGAAACAGAGGAATGTTGAAAAAAAGAATTAGCTCTGGGGTGAAAACCAAAAACTGAAAAGAATGGAGACACATTAGTGGAGGAATGACAAGAATTGTTGTAAGCAAACTCCGCCAAAGGAAGAAACTCGGACCAATCATTCTGGAGTTTGGCTGAGTACAAACGCAAATACTGTTAAAATGATTGATTAACTCGCTCGGTCTGCCCGTTGGATTGGGGATGGTAGCTGGATGTTAAAGACAATTTCATCTTTAATGAGGCACAAAAAGACTTCCAGAATTGTGCAATGAATTGTGGACCCCGATCAGAAACAATATCAATGGGCAACCCATGAAGTCTGAAAACATGGCGGAGAAACAAAACTGCCAATCCCTGGGCAGATGGCAGTCGGGGAAGAGCAATGAAATGGGCCATCTTGCTAAAATGGTCCACTACCACCCATATGACTCGGAATCCGGCTGACAGAGGGAGGTCTACCACAAAATCCATGGAAATATGAGACCATGGCCTGAGAGGAACATTTAAGGGCATAAGTTGCCCGATAGGCAAGGAACGGGGAACCTTATGCTGTGCACAGACCTGACAAGAAAAAACAAACTCCTTAATGTCTTTAGAAAGACCAGGCCACCATACTGAGTGGGAGACTAATTCCAAAGTCTTAGAGATCCCCGGATGCCCGGCAACTTTGCTATCATGAAACTCAGTCAAAACAGTAGCTCTCAAAAACTCAGGGACGTAAAGACGACCAGCAGGAGTATTTCCAGGAGCTTGATGTTGAAGCTGCTTTAACTGGGTAAATAAATCTTGTGTGAGGCCTGCCCAAATGACTGAAGACGGAAGTATGGGAGTAACAGGACTGTTATTATGAACTGGAAGAAAACTGCGTGACAGGGCATCCGCCTTGGTATTCTTGGAACCCGGCCTAAAGGTGATAATAAACTTGAAACGAGTAAAAAATAAAGCCCAACGAGCCTGCCGGGCATTCAGCCGCTTAGCTGATTCGATGTACTGAAGATTTTTGTGGTCAGTCAATACTGAAATGGTATGTGTTGCTCCCTCAAGCCAATGCCTCCACTCCTCGAAAGCCCATTTAATAGCCAGTAACTCCCGGTTACCAACATCGTAGTTGGATTCAGCGGATGAGAATTTCCTGGACATAAAGGCACAAGGATGTAGTTCTAGAGAGTCCGGATCCTTCTGAGATAGGATAGCCCCCACTCCAACCTCCGAGGCATCAACCTCAACAATGAAGGGCAATTCAGGGTTGGGATGTCTGAGGACTGGGGCTGAGACAAAAGCTTGTTTCAAGGCCTGAAAGGATAACTCAGCTTCACGTGACCAGTTGGTAGGATCCGCTCCCTTCTTAGTCAGTGCCACAATGGGAGCAACCAGGTCGGAAAAAGCATGAATAAATCTTCTATAATAATTCGCAAACCCTAAAAAGCGCTGAATTGCTTTTAAGTTGGTGGGTTGCGCCCAACTAAGGATGGCTTGGAGCTTCTTAGGTTCCATACAGAATCCCCGAGGGGAAATAATGTACCCTAAAAAGGATACCTCCGTGACATGAAACTCACACGTCTCCAGCTTGGCATATAGGTGATTTTCACGTAATTTTTGAAGAACCTGACGCACCTGGGTAACATGTTGTTCAATAGAGTCAGAATAGATCAGGATGTCGTCTAAGTAAACGACCACGAATCTTCCTAGAAAATCACGGAGCACATCGTTAATGAGATCCTGGAAAACTGCCGGAGCGTTAGACAAGCCGAACGGCATCACCAGATACTCGTAGTGACCCAACTGAGTACTGAACGCCGTCTTCCATTCATCTCCCGACTTGATTCGGATGAGGTTATACGCTCCCCTCAGGTCAATTTTAGAAAAAATCACTGCCGAACGCAGCTGATCACAGAGGACAGAAATCAGCGGCAGAGGGTAAGTATTTTTAACTGAGATCTTATTCAGGGCTCTAAAGTCAATGCAAGGTCTGAGTGATCCATCTTTCTTCTCCACAAAGAAGAAGCCTGCACTTAAAGGGGATTTTGATGGCCTGATAAATCCTTTCCCTAGGCTCTCCTTAACATACTCATTCATGGCCGCAGTTTCTGGCCCGGACAATGCATATAACCTTCCCTTTGGCAATGTGGCACCAGGAATTAGCTCAATAGCACAATCATAAGGCCGATGGGGAGGCAGAATGTCCGCATTGCCCTTGGAAAATACATCAACAAAGTCCTGGTATTCCATGGGAATGGGTTCGGGAATGGCAGCAGCTATTCTGACGGGAAATGTAATACATTCCTTATTACAGATGGTACCCCATTGTGAGATCTCCCCCGACTGCCAATCAATGATGGGATTATGAAAGGCCAGCCAAGGGTGACCCAGAACCACTGGAACTGCTGGGCAATGGGTAAGGAAAAACTAAATTTTTTCGGAATGAAGAGCTCCTACCGTAAGTAGTACAGGGGGTGTACAGAGGGAAATAACCCCATTGGACAAGGGACTCCCATCTAAACCATGCATGGTGATACACCTACCCAAAGCTAACTGAGGAATACCCAAGGCCTTGGCCCACGTTAAGTCCATAAAGTTCCCTGCAGCTCCACTGTCAACAAAAGCCGACACCGAAGAACTGAGGCTGCCAAAGGAAACTTTAGCTGGGACTAAACGGGAGTTATTCGAGGAGATAAGCTGCAGACCAAAGTGAACCCCCTCACAATTCACTTGGTCGAGGCGTTTCCCGACTTATTCGGACAATTACGGGCAAAATGTCCCTTACCCCCACAGTACAAACAAAGACCAGAGTTTTGCCTTCTGGCTCTTTCTTCTGGAGACAGCCGGGAGAGACCCATCTGCATGGGCTCCTCTATGTCCTCAGGAATGGAAAATACACATGGAGTAGACCTGACAGGTGCTCCTTTTTCAGCCCTCCGCTCTCTGAGACGACGATCAATCTTAATAGAAAGCTCCATGAGTTTATCGAGAGTCTCAGGAGCGGGATACTGAAGGAGACTGTCTTTTATAGACTCTGATAAGCCGAGGCGAAACTGACTGCGCAGGGCTGGGTCATTCCAGCCACAGTCGTTCGACCAACGGCGAAACTCCGTAGAATAAACCTCTGCAGGATTTCTACCCTGTCTGAGAGCGCGTAACTGACTCTCAGCGGATGCCTCTCTATCAGGGTCATCATACAAAAGCCCTAAAGACCCCAGAAAGGCGTCTACTGACAACAATGCCGGATCCTCTGCTTTTAAACCAAAAGCCCAGGTCTGAGGATCCCCCTGGAGCAAAGAAATAATAATTCCGACCCGCTGAGATTCAGTACCTGAGGAGATTGGTCTTAAACGAAAATAAAGTTTACAGGACTCTTTAAAATTAAAAAACTCCTTCCTGTCACCAGAAAAGCGGTCAGGCAAGTGCATTTTTGGTTCAGGGACTACCCTCGGGGAAGTTCGTAAAAGATCTTCCTGCGACTTCACCCGAAGGGAAAGATCCTGAACCATCTGAGTAAGTTCTTGAATCTGGCTAACTAGGAGCTGGCCAGGATTTGGCCCTAAACCAGTGGGATTCATGAGGCCGATAAATCTTACAAAACTGAATAAGGAAAAAATCAAACCGTTTAATTTTAAGTTTGGGTGTGGCCGGTAATAATGTTATGATTCCAGCACTCTTGTCTGAGGAGGTCCTATTGCAAGGACCGGAGCACTGGAACGTAATGCTGGGGAAGGAAGCGGGAATAGAAAGTAGTCCCTGGCGCCCTAACTCCGTTGTCTCGCCCGTGCTGTCAGAAATCCCCTGCGAGACTATGGTTGCTTGAGCCCATGGCAGCCGCGTTTGAAGGGCGGATTATGTCTGCCCAACTCCGATGCCCCCTCAGGTCTTAATGGGAGACAAAGGGAAATCCGAGATAGGGTGATAACAAGGGGCCCTCTGACTAAACAACCAGGCCAGGGGCTACAAGCTAACTGACAAAAGCTGAGGTATGTGCGGAAACCCGCCAGGGAAAAGGACAACCAAAATCCACTAGTCCGTTACTCCTACCCAGCACCGCTGGATACCAGAGTGGATCTGTGGGAGCGGAATCCTCCGCAAAAGCTCAGAAACACAAATAATAAATAATAAATGATAAAGCGGCCAAGCCGCAACACACGGCTACGCCGTGACTCACGAACACCACTGGATGTTCAAAGGTGCTCAGTCAGGACTCCAGGAACAGATGACGACTTCCGAGTACAGGACAACTGAGAACAGGAACGACCGGATACAGCAGGACTGGAAACACTCTCAGCAAACAGATACAGCATGCAAGAAGCTATTACCGGTGTCTGTGAGAAGCCCAGGAAGTGTATTTAACAGGGAGTCCTCCAATCAGCTGTTTAGAGGCTGATTGGATTAGATGCCATACAGCTGCCTAGCTGCATGGCCAGGAAACAGGTGTCCTATTAATTAAAATGGACCCAGCAACGGGGAACGCGGTCCGTCAGTGGCGTCCCCGTTGCTAGGGTCCGTGCGGCTCCGTGCGCCCGGCGTCTAGCGTTGCCAGGGAGCCGGCGGCTGTACGCGCACGGCGTCCCTGGTTGCTAGGCGCCGGGCCGCACCGACGAGCGGACCCCGGCGCCTAACATCCACAGATGGGTGGATCCGCAATTTAATGTTAAAAGGTTTCAAAATAGAGTTTGAGTGTCTTCCACCAAAGCGCTTTTTCAAGACAGGTCTACCTGTGTCAGAAGACAAAAAGGCGGTTATACAGACCGCGATTCAGTCTCTGGTAGATTCAGCAGTTTTGATTCTGGTTCCAGTTCACCAACAGGGTCAAGGTTATTATTCCAGTCTTTTTGTAGTACCAAAGCTGGATGGCTCTGTCAGACTGATATTGAACCTAAAGGGGCTCAATCAGTATGTCACGTACTACAGATTCAAGATGGAATCCCTGCGGTCAGTAATTGCAGGTTTAGAGCCACAGGAATTCATGATTGCGCTGGATTTCAAGGATGTGTACTTGCACATTCCAACTTTGCCACCGCATCAGGTGTACTTAAGGTTAGCAGTACAACAACACCATTATCAATTTCAGGCCCTACCATTTGGCCTCTCATCAGCACCTCGGGTAGTCACAAAAGTGATGTCTGTGATGATAGCTCATCTCAGATCCCTGGGAGTGATAATAGTTCCATACTTAGACGATCTGCTCATCAAAGCTCCGTCTCAACAGATACTCCTTCAACATGCCTTGCTAAAGTACAATGTACTAGTTCAGCACGGTTGGATTGTCAACTTCAAGAAATCAAACCTGATTCCGTCTCAAAGACTTCAATTCCTAGTAATGATTCTTGATACGTTGGGTCAACAAATTTAACTGCCAGAACAGAAAGCACAAAGTATTCGTCATCTGGTACAGTTAGTGCTCAAACCACGTACAGTCTCGGTACATTTGTGCATTCGACTGTTAGGAAAGATGGTGGCCTCTTTCGAAGCACTCCAGTTCAGAAGATTTCACTCTCGTCCTTTTCAACTAGATGTTCTTGCACGGTGGTCAGGCTCGCATCTACAAATTCATCAGTTGGTGCGGTTGTCTCCAAGGGCCAGAATATCACTACTCTGGTGGCTCCAAGTTCATAATCTCATCGCAGGAAAAAGGTTCGGAGTCTGGAATTGGATAATTCTGATGACGGACGCAAGTCTCAGAGGTTGGGGAGCAGTGGTCCAAAATTGTCTGCTTCAGGGTCTCTGGTCAGACCGAGAAAGATTACTGTCAATAAATGTCCTGGAACTCAGGGTGATTTACAACGCGCTCCGACAGGCAGTTCGCATGCTCCAGTCTCAGACTGTCCAGGTCCAGTCAGACAACGCGATGGCAGCTGCATACATCAACAAACAAGGAGGAACTCGAAGTCGCATGGCCATGCGGGAAGTTAATCGAATCCTGAATTGGGCCGAGAATCACCAAGTAATATTGTCGGCAGTGTTTATTCCAGGAGTGGACAACTGGGAGGCGGATTATCTCAGCTGTCAGGATTTTCATCCAGGAGAATGGGCGTTAAATCCAGAAGTGTTTCCGATGTTGGTCCAGCGGTGGGATTACCCACAGGTGGATCTAATTGCATCTTGCCAAAATCATCAAACACCCCAGTATGTGTCCAGAACAAGAGATCCAAAGGCAGTGGATGCTCTCACCATCGCGTGGCCGTACAGCCTTGTGTATCTGTTTTCACCATTTCCGCTGCTTCCTCGGTTGCTAAAGCGGATCAAAAGAGAGTCCACGACAGTCATACTAGTGGCACCTCATTGGCCTCGGAGAGCGTGGTTCTCGGATCTCCACGGTTTACTCGCAGACGATCCTTGAAAGCTCCCGCTACGTTCGGACCTGCTGCAACAGGCCCGTTCCTTTACCCCGATTTAGCACGGCTGCGTTTGTCGGGGTGGCTGTTGAAACCACCCTCTTAAGTTGAAAGGGCATTCCAGAATCTGTTATACCAACCATGTTACTTGCTAGAAAGCCAGTTACGGCAGCTTATTATCACAGGATTTTGCATGCCTATATAGGGTGGTGTGAAGCTCGGAAGTTTCCGACATCATCTTTCACGTTATCCCGTCTTTTGCTATTTTTACAGACTGGGTTAGATGGAGGATTACGCTTATCTACACAAAAGGTGCAGGTCTCTGCCTTGTCAATTTACTTTCAAAGGTGTTTGGCCCTTTTTGCCAACTGTTCACACTTTCCTGCAAGGTGTCCTCAGAGTACAACCTCTATTTATACCACCTACAGTGCCATGGGACTTGAATCTGGTTTTAGATTTTTTACAGTCTTCAATTTTTGAACCCTTACAACAAGTGGATGTTAAGTTTCTCACTTGGAAAACAGTTTTTCTCCTAGCCTTAGCTTCAGCAAGGCGTGTTTAAGAATTAGGTGCCTTGTCATGCAAGCCACCATATTCGGTGTTTCATGTCGATAGAGTGGAACTTCGGACAAATCCCGCTTTTCTACCAAAGGTAGTATCATATTTTCTGATCAATCAACCAATCGTAGTTCCGGTATTATCAGGAAGTACAGGAACTCCAGCTAATTTGGATGTGGTTCACGCACTACGCGTTTATGTAGCCCGAACAGCAACAGTACGTAAAACGGATACATTGTTTGTTCTCTATGATGCAGTCAAGATGGGTTGGCCAGCTTCCAAGCAGACCTTGTCCAGATGGATTAACCTGACCATACGACAGGTATACTTTCATGTTTGTGCGCTTTTACAAGTTTGATACGTTTGCGGCATCAGCATCTAGCTTTGGCCGTCTAGTGTTACAGGTGCCAAACAGCTCTCCCGCCAAAGGGGGAAACTTTGGTATGTCCCAAGAGTACTCCAGTGACCCCTAGTGGATGAAAAAGAAAATAGAATTTTGGTACTTACCAGATAAATCCTTTTCTTTGAATCCACAGGGGGCACTGGACGCCCGCCCAAAACTGTTTTTACCTGTCTGGTGGTAAGTTCAGTGGATCTGATGGTAACATTCTCACCGACTTGTTCAAATGTTACGATGATATCTAGTATTGTGCCAACTGTTTAGTTGTCCATTACATTATGTGTCAACTTATTGTCCGTTATATTATAATGTTATATGTAATTCTCTATTGTTCATTCTCTCTATCGCACCTGTTCAGCTCAGTAAAAAACACTGAGGTACCTTTTGGAGTATGGAGGGGGTGGAGAGTTACTAATTTAAATATTTAAATGTGCCTATCCCTGCTAACGCCCTATCCATATCCCAAGAGTACTCCAGTGCCCCCTGTGGATTCAAAGACAAGGATTTATCTGGTAAGTACCAAAATCCTATTATTTCAACATTGCTATGTGGTATTAACCCATTTCAGTGCTATATGTTGGGGAGCTCATCTGATGGGGCAATCCTGTTGGGGTATATGGTCCCCACATAAGAAAGTGATGTCCTCAAATCTGAGGGAAATGAAAGCAATATGGAATGCTATATTTTACTTTCAAACCCAACTAACAAAATCACATGTAAAGGTGCTCTCAGACAATGTGACAGTGGTGAAATACCTAAACCGTCAAGAAGGCATCAAAAGTCTGGTCCTGTGGGAAGAAGTGTCAAAAATCCTGGCATAGACAGAGAAAAAACTCAAAATGGTATTACTTCCCAAACTTATGTACCTCTTCCGCACTCTTCCTCGGCCATTTCCCAAATCCCATTGCATTAAATTTAACAAACTTTTGTCACATTATGGGGGAAATTCAATTGTTTGAAAAGTCAGTTGGGTGTCGGATTTTTTCTGTGTGTGCAAAGGGGCCAGACCTAAAATAGCAAGGAATGTTCTTATTTTTCCCAAAATGAAAGAGGTGTGGCCTTCCCTGACTTTCAAACCTACCATAGTGCCTTCTTATTAAGCCAGCTCACTGACTGGTTCACATTGGACAATCCTAAACCCTGGGTACTGATAGAATGCTCCTTCATGGAACCCTTCCCTCTGTCAGAATTGTTATGGTTACCAGTGGGAGCTCCCTTGATACATTCTGGCCCGGGCAAAGTGGTACGAGTGACCCTGCAGACATGGTATAAATTTGTCTCTTCGTGTGAGGGGCTCTCTTTGCCCGCGCCGGAATCGTCTTTGACTACCATTGCTCGACTTATTCCTAACCTGTTTCTCAACTCTTGGACTGCCAAAGGTCTAGTGTACCTTTAAAAGAGCATTTTTGACTCAAAAAGTTTGGTTTCTTTCCATAGCCTACAATTATCATATGTCCCAAAACATGACTTTTATAAATATTTGCAAGTCCGACATTGGTTGAGTTGTCAACCTTCATTCAACACTGATTTCTCAGCTACTCTGAAGCCGATCTGTTCCAATTTGCAAACTTCATGTAGTAAGAGTGGAATCTCTTGGTGGTACCCATACCTGCTCATGAGTACTTAACAATATACGTTATGGTAAGAACTTACTGTTGATAGCGGTATTTCTCCTAAGTCCACAGGATAACAATGGGATATGATGAAGCGACAGCGGATTTGCACCAATCGGTCAAAGCTTTTACGGCCTCCCAGCATGCAACAGGCCCATCCATATATCCCCTCCTCCTTGCTCAGGTAAATCAGTTGTATTCCAAAGCTCAAGGCAGGAGCATTATAGATAGCCCTAATCAGGCAATAAGAACACACATGCACACCCTTCCGTACAAGAAGGAAGAGGTTAGTGAATAAAAGGATCCTCAAATCAGGAGCATCAGGGTGGGATCCCTGTGGATCCTGTGGACTTAGGAGAAATGCCGTTATCAATGGTAAGTTCTTACCATAAAGTATATTTCTTCGGCAGGGTCCACAGGTTATCCACAGGATAAAAATGGGATCTCCCAAAGTAAGTTAGTGGTGGGGACGCTCCTGCTTGGACAGGAGAATCCTTCATCATGAGAGGCAAAGGTATCCAAGGCATAATGTCTAATGAATGTGTTAATGGAAGACCATGTGGCCTCCTTACATATCTGTTCTGCTGAAGCACCACGTTGTGCTGCCCATGACGGACCTAACTTACGAGTAGAGTGAGCAGAGACATTAGCCGGAACAGGGAGATCAGCCCAAGAATATGCTTCTGAAATCATCATCCATGTCACAACTAAGGGCTGGTGATGGTGACTGGGTGCCTCAGTTGTAGGGGCTGATGGGTACCGGAATGTGGGAGGAGCGAGTAGACTCCTAGACATATGCAAGGTAGCACTATGTAGAGCCCGAAGGTGTGACCACGACAACTGGAAATCTCTTTCAGTGATTTTATTAAATAAAAAGTCATATAACGTGCAAAAGAATAATAGAAAGTCACAAGTGGTAATTTGGTGCACAACTGGTTAAAACCAGTAGTCTGGAATGTGGAGGAAAGTTCTGTAAAGTAAAAATGAAGCTAGGGTTCGCTGGAAGATGAGAAATGAAGCTGGGGTTCGCTGGAAGTTGAGAAATGGAGGATGACTACTGGAAAGCCAGAGTTCAGACACAGGTGAATCAGGGTAGACTGTAGAGGTTTAATCTCTGGAGAGTCGGGTTACACTGCAGAGTGTAATGACCAGGGAGTCAGGCTGAACTGCAGAATGGAATCACAGGAGAAAGTCTGTAGTGAAGCTTACAGGCTGGAATCACTTGAAAGCACTGACAACTTCCCAGCCCAGGAACAGGATATTTATACCTGCTGGGAAGTAGGTATTGGCTGGGCAATTAACCAGAGTCCAGAGTGCAGCTGCTTGGTAATCAGGCTGAGAGCAGAGTGCAGCTGATAGGCTGAAAGGTAACATGTGATCAGGAAAACATGGCTGCGCCCATGTTAGCTTTTTGAGGGAAAGTCTGTTTGTAACCTGCATGTGAAATTTAACCCTGATGCTGCCAGAATCACAGTGAGAAGACCTGAGACAATGGGATGCAGCGTGCTGCACGCAGACAGCACAGATGAAATCCGGGCTTGGAACGCTGGGACAGTCTCAGGAGGCATTTAGAAGGTAAGTATTGACGAGAAATTACCCGGATCGTGACAATCCAAAGCTATCTTGCCAGTGTCTGCTTATCAGCAGGCCATCCTCTCTTGCAAAATCCGTAGAGAATGAAGAGAGAATCTGTCTTTCTGATGGCACTGGTACAATCCACGTAGATCCTTAATGCACGGACCACATCCAGCGATGCAGAATGCAGAAAGGCCCAGTACCTGGAAAGGCGGGACTACAATTTCTTCAATAAGGTGGAATTTAGACACCACCTTCGGAAGATACCCAGATCTAGTTCTGAGAACTGCCTTATCTGGTTAAAAAATCAAATGGGGAACAACATGATGATGAATATGATACTCTTCTAGCTGACACCATAGCCAGTAGAAAGAGAACTTTAACTTTCAACCATTTAAGATCCACTTTATTAAGTGGTTCAAACGGGGCAACTTGAAGGGCTTTCAGGACTAGACTTAAGTCCCAAGGCACTGTAGGAGGAACAAAAGGAGGTTGAATGCGCAGCATTCCCTGGAAAAAAGTACACATCCTGTAAATTGCCAATTTTCTTTTGGAACTGTACAGTCAATGTCGACACTCTCAAGGAAGCCACCATCAAACCTTTATCCATTCCTGCCTGAAGGAATGCTAAGACCCTGAAACTCTGAAAGCCTTAGGGTCCATTTTCCATTCACTGCACCCAGGGCCGGCGCCAGTGGCGGATTTAGGGGGGGGGCACCAAGGCACGTGCCCCCCCTGTCATTTTTAGTGCAGACTGACATGCGGACTAGCGTCCGCATGTCGGTCTGCGGTCTCGTTTCCTCCCCTGCTGTTAGGAGGGACACGGAGGGCACAGTGCACGCCTCTCCTGTGTCCCTCCTGGGTCTCCGGCGGCCGCTGGTCTCATAAAGGAAGTGCCGTTCGTGAGCACTTCCTTTATTACAGTGACCCGCGGCCGCCGGAGACACAGGAGGGACACAGGGAGGCGTGCACTGTGCTGTGCCCTCCGTGTCCCTCCTAACAGCAGGGGAGCGGGGGGAGCAGCGGCGGCGGCGGCGGCGGCGGAGGAAGGGGGGGGGGGACGCACTGGGGGGAATATCTGGCACTGGGGGCATATTTGGCAGGGAGGGGGGGGGGAGAATATCTGGCACTGGGGACATATATGGCACTGGGGAGGGAATATCTGGCACTGGGGGCATATTTGGCACTGGGGGCATATATGGCACTGGGGGGGGGGAATATCTGGCACTGGGGGCATATGTGGCACTGGGGGCATATGTGGCACTGGGGGGGGAATATCTGGCACTGGGGCATATGTGGCACTGGGGGCATATATAGCACTGGGGGGGCGATATCTGGCACTGGGGGCATATGTGGCACTGTCGGGGAATATCTGGCACTGGGGGTATATGTGTACCTGGCACATGGGGGGGGGGGCTATATTTGGCACTGGGGGCATGTGAGTACCTGGCACCGTGGGGGAATATCTGGCACTGGGGACATATGTGGCACTGGGAGCACAGCCCTAGCAACAAGGACTACCTCCTAGCAACGAGCATGACACCCAGTGCATGAAACCCCTGGCAACGAGCATGACACCCAGTGCATGAAACCCCTGGCAACGAGCATGACACCCAGTGCATGAAACCCCTGGCAATGAGCATGACACCCTGAGCATGAAAACCCCTGGCACCGTGCATGGAACCAAGAGCATGAAACCCCTGGCAACGAGCAGGTATTTGAAAAGTAATTAGAAGCCTTACTGTAGGACTTAATGTGTAATGGGCATTACGGTGTGTGGCATAATGTATCACGGACATTGCGGTGTGTGTCATAATGTGTCACAGGCATTACGGTGTATGGTATACTATATCGCTGGCATTGTGATATGTGGTATAATGTCTCAGGGTCATTGCAGTGTGTGGCATAATGTATCACGGACATTGCGGTGTGTGTCATAATGTGTCAGGCATTACGGTGTGTGGTATACTATATCACGGGCATTGTGGTATGTGGTATAATGTCTCAGGGTCATTGCAGTGTGGCATAATATATAACGGGCATTGCGGTGTGTGGCATAGGGTATAACGGGCATTGCGGTATGTGTCACAGGCATTACGGTGTATGGTATACTATATCACGGGCATTGTGGTATAATGTCTCAAGGTCATTGCAGTGTGTGGCATAATGTGTCACAGACATTGTATGTGCTATAATGTATCAGGGGCAGTGCAGTGTGTAGCATAATGTATAACGGGCATTGCGATTCCTGTCATAATGTGTCACAGGCATTACGGTGTGTGGCATAATGTGTCTGGGGCATTACAGTGTGTGCATATTGTGTCATGTGCATTATTGTGTGTGGAATAATGTCTAAGGGCCATTGCAGTATGTGGAATAATGTATACTGGGCATTACTATAAGGAGGAAAAATGACAAATAATGTAAGGGGCATGAATCAGGATTATTTTTCTTTCCTGTGGTGGCCAACGTCTGGGCGTGCAGGTTGCAAAACTGGGGTATAAGGTAGTCTTTTCCTGCAATACCACGCCCATTCCAACGAAGCCACGCCCATTCCAATGAAGCCACGCCCCTTATGGTGCCCCCCCTGTAATTTTTTTCTGGATCCGCCCCTGGCCGGCGCTACCCACTCAGCAAAGGGATGCAGTGCAGGTAGGCGCCAGGCTGGGAGAGGCGCTGTCCCTGCACTGCATCCCTGTGCAGCGCCTGGGCCCCCTGCTGCTGCTGCTGGCTGCTGTGCCTGTCACACCTTTTGACAGGCAGCAGCGCCAGCAGCTTGAAGCCTCCCCTTAACTTCCTGCAGTGTCCTCCGTATCCTGGCCAAAAAGGGGGCGGGGCTACACGGTGCCAAGGGGCGGAGCTACACGGGACCAGGCTGCAGAGCCTGAGGAGGACAGAAACTGTGGCCAGCCAGATGGTATGTGGAGGGAAAGTGTTTGTGTGTGTGTCTGTGTGTATCTGTGTGTGTGTATGTATGTGTATCTGTGTGTATGTATGTATGTATGTATGTATGTATGTGTGTGTATCTGTCTATGTGTATGTGTGTGTGGGTGGGGGGCATAATTTATATAAATGGCACTTCTGAGGGCATTACAGTGGTTGAAGTGGGCCGGCGCCAGTATGCAACGGTATGGCATACCGGTACTTCGCCACTGACCCGGAAGTTTTTTTTTTTTTAACAAATAGCATTATGCAGTGCAGACCATAGGTGTGTGCACCCTTCACTCACACGCTTGCCACCGATTAACGCCCCCCCCCTGCTGCCGATTAATGTGCCGCCCCCCCCCTTGAGGCGCCAGGTCAGGTCTCGTTCATGTGCCGTGCAGTGTGGAGATGGAGGAGCGGGACATGTTGCCGCGGCTCCTGTGTGAGGCTGCTGCCACCGTCCACGGAGGGAGCGACGGCGGATTGGAACTATGGAGAGCAGTGACCACGGAGGGAATGACGGCTGCCGGGACCCAGGATCTACGGGGAGCAGGTGACATTCTTGTTTAACTTAGCGAGCACCTTTCACTACCATACTGCCCCCATGCTCAGCACCACTGCTGCCATACTGTTCCCCCCCTGCTCCGTACCACTGCTACCATACTGCCCCCCCTGCTCCGCACCACTGCTCCCATACTGCCCGCCCTGCTCCGCACCACTGCTGCCATACTGCCCCCGGCCTGCTCCGCACCGCTGCTCCCATACTGCCCCCCTGCTCCACACCACTGCTCCCATACTGCCCCCTCTGCTCCGCACCACTGCTCCCATACTGCCCCCCTGCTCTGCACAACTGCTGCCATACTGCCCCCCTGCTCTGCACCACTGCTCCCATCCTGCCCGGAACTACTGCTCCCATCCTGTGCTATAATGCTATACCTATACCGTGTGCAATAATGTGAATTTCGGCTCATTCCATGTGCTATAATGTGAATTTCGGCTCATTATGTGTGCTATAATGTGAATTTTGGCTCATACAGTGTGCTATAATATGAATTTCGGCTCATACCGTGTGCCTTAATGTGAACTTCGGCTCATTCTGTGTGCTATAATGTGAAAGGGGCACCAGTAGTAGATAGTATAAGGGGTCCTACTATTGTGGTACATAATGTATATAAGGGGTATATGGAGTGGTACATTACACTGCTATACCTATACTGTGTGCTATAATGTGAATTTCGGCTCATTCCATGTGCTATAATGTGAATTTCGGCTCATTATGTGTGCTATAATGTGAATTTTGGCTCATTCTGTGTGCTATAATGTGCATTTCAGCTCATTCTGTGTGCTATAATGTGAATTTTGGCTCATTCTGGGTGCTATAATGTGAATTTCAACTCATACCGTGTGGTATAATGTGAATTTCGGCTCATACAGTGTGCAATAATGTGAATTTCGACTCATACCGTGTGGTATAATGTGAATTTCGGCTCATACAGTGTGCTATAATGTGAATTTCGGCTCATACCGTGTGCTGTAATGTGAACTTCGGCTCATTCTGTGTGCTATAATGTGAAAGGGGCACCAGTAGTAGATAGTATAAGGGGTCCTACTATTGTGGTACATAATGTGTATAAGGGGTATATGGAGTGGTACATTACACTTATGGACACAACCCCTTTTGAGTGACGATGCCCCCTTTTCTGGAGCGCGCAGAATTGCAACCTTCATTTTTCCATACTCCCACTTCAAAATTTCCACTTCGACCACTGGGGCATTATATGTAACCGGCGCTACTACAGGGGCTATTATGTATATAACCAGCGCTACTACAGGGGCTATTATGTGTATAAGCAGTACTGCTACAGGGGCTATTATGTGTATACAGTACGGATGGTATAATGATTAGCATTACTGCCTCACAGCACTAAGGTCGTGGGTTCGATTCCCACCAAGGCCCTAACTGTGCGGAGTTTGTATATTCTCCCCGTACTTGCGTGGGTTTCCTCCGGGTACTCCGGTTTCCTCTCACAATCCAAAAATATACTGGTAGGTTAATTGGATCCCAACAAAATGAACGCTAGCGTGAATGTGTCTGTGTGTACGTGTGGTAGGGAATATGGATTGTAAGCTCCACTGGGGCAGGGACTAATGTGAATGGGCAAATATTCTCTGTAAAGCGCTACGGAATATGTGTGCGCTATATAAATAATTGGTAATAATAATAATAATAATAACAATAATAATATAAGCAGTGCTACTACAGGGGCTATTATGTGTATAAGCAGCGCTACTACAGGGGGTATTATGTATATAACCGGCGCCACTACTGGGGACATTGGGGGTCATTCTGACTCAATTGCAGTGTGCTTTCGTTCGCACAGCTGTGGCTGGGTCACTACTGTGCACACACGGGGACCATAATGCGCACGTGCGTTGTTGTCTGTCGCCAGGTAACGACGAAGGGAAAGAAGAAAGTGATCGAAGCGGCGATCGCTTGAAGATTGACTGGCGGTGGGCGTTCCTGGTCGGCAACACAGCGTCCGGAGCCGTTTTCAGGGAGTGGTAAGAAAATCGCAGGCGTGTTTGAAGAAACGCAGGCGTGTCCAGGGCGGGTGTTTGACGTCAGAGCCAGGACCGAACAGGCTGAAAACGTTGCAGCTGGTAAGTAAGTCTAGCCTTACTTACAAACTGCACAAATGTATTCCCCATAGCAGGGCCGCACAAGCGAACGCAGCCTTGCTATGGCAAACCCCACCCCCCAATAGGCGAAGTATAGTTGATCGCACGGGCTGCAAAAAACAGCTTTGTGCGATCAACTCGGAATGTGGGCCATTATGTGTATAAACAGCACTACTATGCCGGAGTAATGTGAATAAGATTGTGCTTCTATGTGGTGTAATTTGAAATGGGGGTACTATTGTGTGGCCATGCTCCTTCCTTGTGAAACCACATCCCTTTTTGCCGCACACTGTCCCTTTGTAAAATATGGGAGGGCGCAAATTTATAGTTTGCAGGGGGGCGCCGAACACCCTAGCACCGGCCCTGCACACAGACACTGTGGTGTGGGGAGAGGGGCATGGCTACACACACACCGGGGCCTGAGACAGTACAAGAGGACACACACTGTGCATGGTTTCATACACACTGGGGCCTGGTAGGGAGAGCAGTGTTGTTCAGACTAGTGATGAGCGGGTTCGGATCCTCGGGATCTGAACCCGCCCGAACTTCACCTTTTTTTCCCCCACGGGTCCGAGCAACTCGGATCCTCCCGCCTTGCTCGGTTAACCCGAGCGCGCCCAAACGTCATCATCCCGCCAGGGCCGTCTTTTCGTATGGGCTCAATGGGCTCTTGCCCAAGGGCCCCAGGAGTATAAGGGCCCTAGGCTGATAGCTGAGGGTCCCCTCTTTCCAGGGGTACCAGATTTTTGAAAATCGGCCCTGAGGAACCGGAGATATCTGACTTGAAAGCAGTGGTCCCCAACCAAGCCTGTTAATTGCTCTTCCCATCCAGATATCTCGGGTTCTGTCTGACTTAGAGGGTATAATCCAAAAGCTGCGACTCTCCCCTTTTGTTGGACTCTGGCAGCTTGTCTCTACTATACCCAGAACCAGAGATATCAGCCTTCAAGCAGCTGGTTCCTGCTCCAGCTCCCCACACCTAATATGCAGTTTTAGATTTTTGTTGGTGAATTTCTTTGGGTCCTAAACTCTGATCCCCAAGTCCCCAGAACCTTCTGAAAGGTGGGACTCTCTAGTTTTTTTTATCCCATTCAAAGCTAAGAAATATATTTTCAGGAACTTGAGATATCTGCAGTCAAGCAAGCTGCCCTCCCACCGGAAAATGATAAATATTAAGCCCACTCCACTATCCACCCCTTCCCTACCACTCTGGAAGTCATGTACCAGGGCTTCTTCATTCAGCCCAATGCCCCCTTCTACAGTTTAGCCCCATCTGTGCAGTTAAGGAGTAATTAGCAGAAATAACTGTTCCAGGTCCTATATGCTGAGGGGAAGATAAAACACCCCTTACCGCCCGCGGGACATCAAAGCTGCGCTGATAGCACCCCCCACCTCTACCGCTGGAGGATGGGTAGGGGGCCCAGTGAATTGCTGTGCCCAGGGGCCTACACTGCTGTTAAGACGGCCCTGCATCCCGCGGTCGGATTCTCGCGAGATTCGTATTCTATATAAGGAGCCGCGCGTCGCCGCCATTTTTCACTAGTGCATTGGAGATGATCGTGAGAGGACGTGGCTGGCGTCCTCTCAGTTTCTATGTTCAGTGGGCTGCAAATATCTGTGCTCAGTGTGCTGCAAATATCTGTGCTCAGTGTGCTGCAAATATCTGTGCTCAGTGTGCTGCAAGTGCAAATATCTACGTTCTCTGCCTGAAAAACGCTCCATATCTGTGCTCAGTGTGCTGCAAATATCTGTGCTCAGTGTGCTAATTGCTTTATTGTGGGGACTGGGGACCAGCAGTATTATATAGTAGGAGGACAGTGCAGAGTTTTGCTGACCAGTGACCACCAGTATTATACGTTCTCTGCCTGAAAAACGCTCCATATCTGTGCTCAGTGTGCTGCATATATCTGTGCTCAGTGTGCTAATTGCTTTATTGTGGGGACTGGGGACCAGCAGTATAATATAATAGGAGGACAGTGCAGAGTTTTGCTGACCAGTGACCACCAGTATTATACGTTCTCTGCCTGAAAAACGCTCCATATCTGTGCTCAGTGTGCTGCAAATATCTGTGCTCAGTGTGCTAATTGCTTTATTGTGGGGACTGGGGACCAGCAGTATTATATAGTAGGAGGACAGTGCAGAGTTTTGCTGACCAGTGACCACCAGTATTATACGTTCTCTGCCTGAAAAACGCTCCATATCTGTGCTGCATTGTACTAGTATATAGTAGGAGGACAGTGCAGAATTTTGCTGACCACCAGTATAACTATATATATAGCAGTACGGTACAGTAGTCCACTGCTCTACCTCTGTGTCGTCAAGTATACTATCCATCCATACCTGTGGTGCATTTCAGTTTTGCACAGTTTGCTGACCACCAGTATATATAATATATAGCAGTACGGTACAGAAGGCCACTGCTCTACCTACCGCTGTGTCGTCAAGTATACTATCCATCCATACCTGTGGTGCATTTCAGTTTTGCACAGTTTGCTGACCACCAGTATATATAATATATAGCAGTACGGTACAGTAGGCCACTGCCCTACCTACCTCTGTGTCGTCAAGTATACTATCCATCCATACCTGTGGTGCATTTCAGTTTTGCACAGTTTGCTGACCACCAGTATATATAATATATAGCAGTACGGTACAGTAGGCCACTGCTCTACCTACCTCTGTGTCATCAAGTATACTATCCATCCATACCTGGGGTGCATTTCAGTTTTGCACAGTTTGCTGACCACCAGTATATATAATATATAGCAGTACGGTACAGTAGGCCACTGCTCTACCTACCTCTGTGTCATCAAGTATACTATCCATCCATACCTGTGGTGCATTTCAGTTTTGCACAGTTTGATGACCACCAGTATATATAATATATAGCAGTACGGTACAGTAGGCCACTGCTCTACCTACCTCTGTGTCGTCAAGTATACTATCCATCCATACCTGTGGTGCATTTCAGTTTTGCACAGTTTGCTGACCACCAGTATATATAATATATAGCAGTACGGTACAGTAGGCCACTGCTCTACCTACCTCTGTGTCGTCAAGTATACTATCCATCCATACCTGTGGTGCATTTCAGTTTTGCACAGTTTGCTGATCACCAGTTTATATAATATATAGCAGTACGGTACAGTAGGCCACTGCTCTACCTACCTCTGTGTCGTCAAGTATACTATCCATCCATACCTGTGGTGCATTTCAGTTTTGCACAGTTTGCTGACCACCAGTATATATAATATATAGCAGTACGGTACAGTAGGCCACTGCTCTACCTACCTCTGTGTCGTCAAGTATACTATCCATCCATACCTGTGGTGCATTTCAGTTTTGCACAGTTTGCTGACCACCAGTATATATAATATATAGCAGTACGGTACAGTAGGCCACTGCTCTACCTACCTCTGTGTCATCAAAAGAGAAAAATAGCAGCGCTAATTGGAATATTGTATAACAATTCTAATAAGAAGGATTGAGTGATGAAATAATTTTTCAATTTAATAAAACATAATTTTAGGCCTCATTAAAAATTGGATACAAAATCCAAAAACAATTTAAGACAATAAAAACAACAAATATGGGTCAAATATTCATAACTGCCTATCACATTAGCATCCGTTCCTATTGTTGAACCTGGAACATATAGCAGATGGAGACAGACTGACAGCGCAGTCACACCAATACACTTTACCCAAAGACCGCTAGAGGTGTAGTCCCTTAAGAGTGTCTCTGATGTTTTACTCAAACATGTTTTACTTTGATAAAGCTGCAGTGCTTGCAGCGAAACGCGTCAGGAGGAGGCTACTTGGGTCGACAATTACGTCATTTTTACTGCCGCATCACATCCGGACCAAATACTGGACTGTGCCATCTGCAGAAAAGACGAGACAAACATCTCACGACTAGGAATACCATCAACCCCATCTCTACAAAGAGGACACCGTGTTAAATGAGGATCCCAAACCTGGCTGGTTTTGAGTAAAACATCAGAGACATTCTTAAGGGACTACACCTCTAGCGGTCTTTGGGTAAAGTGTATTGGTGTGACTGCGCTGTCAGTCTGTCTCCATCTGCTATATGTTCCAGGTTCAACAATAGGAACGGATGCTAATGTGATAGGCAGTTATGAATATTTGACCCATATTTGTTGTTTTTATTGTCTTAAATTGTTTTTGGATTTTGTATCCAATTTTTAATGAGGCCTAAAATTATGTTTTATTAAATTGAAAAATTATTTCATCACTCAATCCTTCTTATTAGAATTGTTATACAATATTCCAATTAGCGCTGCTATTTTTCTCTTTTGTTTCTTTTGGTGTATGGTTGGCACATGGTGGTCTCCACTTTACACACACCTCCAGACCCGATAACCATAAAGGAGGAGGAGTTGGACTTTTACTTTCCCAATCCTTTGCATATACTGTTCTACCACAGGTTCCATCACTCACATTTACATCATTTGAAGTACATTCCATTAGGGTTTACTCTCCTTTCTCTCTGCGTGTTGCAGCTATCTACCGCCCACCTGGGCATCCAAAACAATTTTTGGAAGATTTTTCTGCCTGGCTCCCTCACTTTCTATCCTCTGACATCTCCACCATTATCATGGGTGATTTCAATATTGCTATTGATTGTCCAAAATCTGCTGCGCATGCCTCCAAACTACTCTCTCTAACCTCCTCTCTTGGCCTCTCCCAATGGACTGACTCCTCTACTCATCAGGCGGGCCACTGCCTTGATCTAGTATTCACCAGACTATGCTCCATCTCTGAACTCACTAACACTCCTTTCCCCCTATCAGATCACAACCTTATCACCTGCATGCTTTCCTCTGTTAATTCAAACCCTGTGTTGCGGAAGTTCTCCAATCTTCCTCAAACTCGCAGAAATATTAACACAATTAATCTTCAAGAACTTTCCACTTCACTCCAACAACTGCTTTCACCTATTTCTGCATTCACCTCTCCTGAGATGGCTGTATCACACCTTAATAAGACTCTAGAACTAGCCCTTGATGAAGTAGCTCCAGCTACCCATCACACTCCACGTAGGCCTAGATGTCAACCATGGCACTCCAAATCAACAAGACAACTACAAAAACTCACACGAAAACTTGAACGTCAGTGGCGTAAATCTCAGATTTCAAGTGACTTCCTCACATATAAGACAGTCTACCATTCTTATAAAAATGCCCTGGACACTGCCAAACAAACATATTTCCAAACTCTTATCTCTGCTCAAGCCTCTAACCCCAAACGACTCTTTAATACATTTAAATCACTTCTGAATCCTCCCACACCTACCCCACCAGCCACTATCAAGGCACAGGATCTTGCTTCCTACTTCAAGGAGAAGATTGATAAGATCCGAGATGAAATGGTATGCTCTTCGGCATCCGGTGACCTGCTCCGTTCTGTACCTGAACCCTCTGGCACTCTTTCTTCATTTGATCCCACAAATGAAGATGAAGTATCATCACTCTTCTCATCCTGCTTCTCTACTACCTCTCCTCTTGATCCTTTACCCTCACAAATAAGTAAAGCTCTGTCTCTGGTGCTCATCCCTACCTTAACTAACATCTGTAATCTCTCTCTCTCTACTGGTATTTTTCCTTCACTCTTCAAGCATGCAGTGATTACTCACATTTTAAAAAAACTAAATTCTGACCCTAATGCTCTCTCAAACTACCGCCCTATCTCTCAGCTCCCTTGTCTCTCTAAGCTACTTGAGAGACTTGCCTACACTCGACTCACACACTTTCTTAACTCATACACTTTGTTGGACCCACTTCAGTCAGGCTTCCGTTCCCAACATTCCACAGAGACGGCACTGACTAAAGTGGTTAATGATTTGGTCACTACGAAGTCTAAAGGCCACTACTCACTACTTATTCTTCTAGATCTATCTGCTGCATTTGACACTGTAGACCACTCTCTTCTCATACAGACACTACAATCCCTAGGTCTTAAAGACACAGCCCTTTCTTGGTTCCTATCGTACCTATCCAATCGCTCCTTCAGTGTTCGCTTCTCTGAATCTACCTCCTCTTCGCTACCTCTTTCAGTTGGAGTACCGCAAGGCTCAGTCTTGGGTCCTCTGCTTTTCTCTATCTATACCTCATCTCTTGGTAAACTAATCAGCTCTTTTGGTTTTCAGTATCATCTTGTCAAAGTCAGAAAAATATCACGCTACACACTGCCATATTTGCACCTCATGCGAGTGCCTGTTGCACGTTCATGAGCCCTGCCGTGCGTGCGCATACTCACCGCTGCGGGCACCCGCAGGCGTGCGGTGTGCGCATTTACGGTAAAGTTTATGTGCGTCTAGCGGGCGACTCGTTCGTTACATATTTTAACTATATAATGTATTTTGTAGATCATGGTCCCCTTGATAGATTCTGAAAGTTTAGTTAATATAGCATGTTCATGGACAAAGAGATCCCTCTTTGTTTGATACGAAGGGTCAGACATGGGTCATACAGTGGTGTTTAGTATCCATCGGAAGAGTATTTAATTAGCAATATTCCGGTGTTGGTTTGAAGCAGATTAATCGCTCGTGCGAATAGTTATGGACATAAGAAGTTTATGTACTTTTACTATTATTTGCACTTACTTATCCATGCGGCGGGAAACCTAGTTTCCCACCCACCTGAGCAGTTGGAAATGGTCTCAGCCCACCTGTATGAATCAACCTATGACCTTTTGTTATAATGCGAAGACGAATTCCTGTGTCCAATGAACAATGAGATTGTAGGGACCATTGAATTGTATTGTGTGTGGGGCATAAATAGACAAGCCGATCATATCCAGCTCACTCTCTTCAACGGTTCTCATTGCTGATAATCGGGAGCTGGATATCGAGGCGCATGCGATCGTTCCCCTTGTGCGTAAGTTTTCTCCGCAATCATATTGTCTTTATTGTTATTGTGAGCCATATCTCTCTCTATCTCTATCTCTCTCTCCTCCTCTTTCTCTCTCATTTTTCCTTAAACGTAATTGTATTGTATTGTATTTCCTGTGTAGTTATCTGGTTAGTTAGTCTATGTTATATTGTAGTGTATGACTTGTATTGTATTATTCTTTTGCAAGTATAACATTCATATAAGGCGTTAGACCCTAAGCCCGGTATTTGTGTATTTCTTATAGTGTTAAGTATTCTCAGAGCGTCGGTGACGCTCGAACAGCTTTTGAGTTAATAAGGTTACACTGTGTTGCATCTACACTCTATCATTTCACTAAGGTTTTCCTGTATAATACATTGTTCATGGTTTACACATAAAGGTTTAACATTGTGAGCGTTAGCGCCGCTGGTGATCTCCTCGTGGTCCCGAGCGTTCGCTACGCTATAGCGAACCATTACGTTAGTCGGCAGCCAATAGCGTGCCTGTCTGTGATCTCTTGGCCGTGAGCGAACGTGGCGCTTGAGCGTCTCGACTACGGCTAAGCGATTGTTACGCAACGTGCGTACCCTTACGGTATTCCGTACGCCAATAGCGTACAGTGTTCTTAGACCTCTTAAAGGGTTTTAAGTAAGATAAATATTTAGCTTTGTCAATTGGCGGCTCGTCCGTCCTTCACATATCTGCACTAGGTAATTTCAGCAGACATTATCCATCAGCAAAGGGCGGGAGGTCATATTCCTCGTAGTGCTGTCTGGATAAGCGTCTGCTTTGCTTAGTAAAGGGTGCTGAGGGAATCCGGAACCGGAGGTAAGAACAACACGCTAGTGTCTTTTAAAACTGTTTATTTCTGTCTTGCGTACGCACACACGCATATCTGCATTTCTTTTATTCGTGTATTTTCATATATCACTCTCCTGTTTGCCATTTTATAATTGATAAACGTGCTAAGAGAGATTTGTCGCTATTTCATAGTTAAAGTGTAAAAGTAATACAAAGGGATAAAGTGCAAAGCACGCACGCAGCTCTACCTAAAGATACAAGGAGAGATTGGTGTGGTGTTCGGTAGATGATCGAGGATCATCTACATTGATAAACGTGTGAATTGTGTTACGGTGGATATTTGCTTTGCGTACACGTGTCTCTAACAAAGGGTGAGACTTGCGTACGCAACTCAAAGGCCGACGCACGCAGCGTATATTACGTAACGGAGCGCCCGGGTACGCCCACGTAACTCAAATCACACACTAGTGTTATTGTAACAGGCAAAAAGGTGGCAACGCGATAAATAGCGCAAGTCTATTTTAGTGTCCGAAATTTAGACTAACAGATCCTTCTCCAAATTTACAACACATCTGGTCTAAAGGAAAGAAAAATTTCTGCGCAGAAATAGAAATAGAAACAAAAGTGTACATGTGATGAGTGAGTGTTTTGTATATATAAGTTTATACAATTTTTGAGGTTGAACCACAAGAAGTCGAGTTCTCGCAGGGTACATGCATGTAAGTGACGTACATGGTGGCTAGGGAGGCATCCCTTGTTAAACATAGAATCTGAGCATTAGAGTATAGCAGACCAGGAGGTCACACTGTAGCACAGACCAGGAGGTCCAGAACAGACCAGGAGGTCCAGGTACAGCAGACAAGGAAGTCCGCTATAAATAGAGAAAAGAGCACAACCCAGGGGGTTGGTGCAGAACCCATATAGGCCATTAAAGCTCATGCTGACGGAATTCGCAGCCGAAATTTTCGATTCCACTGGTCGCTCTGCACATAAGATTAGTTGCTTATGTGCTGAACGATTGTACCGCACGTAATTGTGTGCATTAGTTAAATATGACCAGTACCATTTGTGTACGAAACGGGTCATAAATACTATTTGTACATTCTGACGTGATTTGTGTAATTTTTTATTTTCTAAAGGGAAGTTCGCTGGTCACTCAGGAATTATCCAACAACCAACAGTTACTGGAAAGGGTTAATGCTCTGCGGATCACACTCACATGTTCCAGTAAACAAAGGTTCATAGGGGCCCTGGGTCGAGTACGCCAGCACTAGAGCAGTGTGTAGGTCGTATTGGTCGGCGTGGGCGAGTGAGTGGGGTACTCGGTAAACCGCCACCGTCAGCCTATCTTGAACATTTTGGTTTTTGTAAGGGTTGGCTGAAGAAAGCAACGCCTACAGGTATGGGGGCCAATTGTTCAGGTAGGGGGCGATCAACCTCGGTTCGGGTTGATTCAGTGAACCGACCAGTCGGGTCGGCAAGGTACGTAATGTGTGAAAAATACGGTTCACACACAGAGGTTTTATGTGATGAATGGGAGAGAATGACGGTACATGACGGGGAGAAATTCCCAAGAGTAGGTAGCTTTAGCCCAGAAGTGTTACAAAATCTAAGGAGGAGGATATGTCTCATTAAATCAACAAAGAGACGAATCAAACATTATGATTATTTGCAGTTATGGCAACAGGAGGGTGAAATACAGAGAGGATTGGCTCAGGCGGCGGGATCTAATCCTATCAGGAAACTGATAGCCACGGCCCCGCCGCCACCATATATATCAGGAGAGAAATTGGTTGCGGAGAATGACGCATTAGGGTGTAGAAACAAACACTTAGCAACTGTGTAAATGTTAATAAGTTAACCAATGCAAGTATTAACCCGTGCAAGTTGTACCCTGTTTTGAACTTTCCCCAGGAGTGTGATCAAGAGGACGAATCAGCAACAATATCAGCGCTCTCTCTAGCAGCCACCATATCAGAAACAACAGTAGGCACGGCCCAACCCTTAAGATTAGTAACAAAGGCCCCTAGCGGAGGGACAGGTGAGGTCGTATCTATGGGTAAGTACGGCACCATACACTATGCTGAAACCATTTCACCACAGGCTGTAGAATCTACACAGAATGATGTTGCTAGACTTAATCCTGTTAGGGTGATAGCTGTTCCAAATGGGAAAACAGACACCACAGGAGTCACTCCCATTAGGAACATTGCCATGTATAGCCCATTTTCCCGAATGGAATTAAGAACCATAGTGTCTGAATTCCCTGACCCTAGGAAAGACTTAGTTGCTAGCCAGAAATACATCAGAGACCTAGGGAACACTTTAGAGCCCAATAACAAGGACTGGCAGGTATTGCTGAGGGCTTGTTTACCCTCCAATGTCGACTCGGCTCAATTTTTAGCTGACTGTGGATTGGATCAGGATGTACCTCTTACAGATGTGTACAACAAAGACAATGTAAAAAGGATAAGTTTACAGTTAAAGGAGTATTTCCCAGCTGTAGTTAAATGGAACAAGATATTCTCCATTAAACAAAAGGAGTCAGAAACAGCTGCAGAGTATTTTCACAGGGCATTACTAGATATGGCTAAATACACAGGCATAGAGGACATTAAAACAAACATAAACCATCGAGAAGTAGCAGTGTCTGTACTAATGGATGGTTTAAAAGAGGCATTAAAGACAAGGGTACAGACCACGCAACCATGTTGGCGAGGTCTGTCGGTGGCTACTTTGAGAGAGGCAGCTATTGATCACGATCGGAATATCACCAGACACAGGGAATTACAAGGTGATAAGTTAATGGCCGCAAGTATACAGGCCCTGACCACAAGGCAGCCTTTGTATAAATCACCAAACCCTGTGGGTAAGTCAAATGTGGTAACCTGTTATTCTTGTCATAGAGAGGGACACTTTGCACGAGACTGTAAATCGAGAAACATACAAAAGTCTTATCAACCCCCTAGACAACGACACGACACACGACATTGGGAGCAGGGTCCACAGAAACGGAGTTATGAGCCACATGCAGGGGAAACAAAAAGATACCCCCCGAACAGAGACTGGCAAGCCTCTGGTAGTTCCCATTTAACCCCTTCTCAAGTAGTTGCTGCCAGCGGGATTCAGGGAGGTCACCATACCCAATAGGGGTGTGGCCATACCTGTAATCTGCAGCCAGTAAAATTGATTGCAAGTCTTGGAAGTGAACCCGAAATTGCAATTAATGTAGCTGGTAAATCATTAAACTTTCTTGTAGATACGGGGGCGGCCAAATCAGTGATAAATTCGACAGTGGGCATGAGAACCACTGGTAAGACAATTCCAGCCATGGGAGTAACGGGAGTAGTCCAGCATTACCCTGTTAGCAAACCAGCCGAGATTACAATAGGGCCTTTACATACCAAGCATTCCTTTTTGCTGGCTGCATCGGCACCGACTAATCTCCTGGGAAGAGACTTATTGTGTAAAATGGGGTGCGTCATTTATTGTACTCCTGAAGGTGTATTCTTGGACATACCTGAGAATCACGCTCAGGAAGTGCGAGACATGTTAGACTCCCCATCAAAATTAATGTCACATACCATTATGACAAATAGGACTCCCTCCCAGGTAGAAGAAATGACATCCCAGATACCAGAGTCACTTTGGACTAAAGATGGACAGGACACTGGATTAATGGCAAACGTAGCTCCGGTAGTTGTACAAGTAAAAGATGGTAGGATAGCTCCAAAAATCCCACAGTACCCTCTGAAGCCAGAGGTGGAGTTAGGAGTTTATCCCGTAATAGAGCGCTTGCTACAACAGGGCATTCTGGTAAGAACATCCAGCACTGCCAATAGTCCCATCTTCCCTGTGAAAAAGAGTGGGGGGAGGGGTTACAGGCTAGTGCAGGATCTAAGGGGGATTAACAAAATAGTTGAGAGTCAGTTCCCCGTAGTGCCAAATCCAGCTGTCATCCTTATGCAAATCCCTCCCACTGCGAAATTTTTCACTGTTATTGACCTCTGCTCCGCTTTCTTTTCGGTACCTCTGCACCCTGACAGCCAATATTTGTTTGCATTTACATACAGAGGAGTCCAATACACCTGGACTCGATTACCACAAGGTTTCATAGATAGTCCAAGTATATTTTCTCAGGCTTTGCATGATTGTTTACAGTCTTTCCAACCAGAGAGTGGATCAATATTGATACAGTACGTGGATGATTTACTACTGTGTTCAGATTCATTGGAAGCATCCCTGAAGGATACGAAACAGCTCCTGTTTCATCTTTCAGACACAGGACACAAGGTTTCCAAAGACAAGTTACAATTATGCCAAACTAAAGTAAAATATTTGGGACACTGTCTAACACAAGGACCGAGACACCTGACCGCTGATAGAATTCAAGCAATTAGAGACATGACTCTGCCTCAAACCCAGCAACAGATCAGAACGTTTTTAGGAATGTGTGGGTATTGCCGTAACTGGATCCCAGGATTTTCCATTCTAGCATTACCTTTGCAGGAGATGGTTTCCTCAAACAAGCCTGATCGGATTTCGCATACAGACGAGTCCGAGATGGCATTTGAGAGACTTAAACAGTGCCTAACGCAGGCACCAGCATTAGGTATGCCAGACTATGGGAAACCCTTTGAGCTGTACGGAACAGAAAGTGCTGGTTGCGTGGCAGGCGTCTTAACCCAAAAGCATGGTGATGCCAGCAGGCCGGTAGCATACTACAGCGCTCAGCTAGATACGGTAGCGCGATCCCTCCCCAAATGCTTGCGAAGCGTTGCTGCGATAGCATTGCTAGTAACGAAAAGCGAAGATGTAGTGCTAGGTCACAACCTCACAATTCATACACCACATGCAGTGTCAGCCTTGTTAAATTCTGCCCAAACCAGGCACGTCTCATCAGCGCGGTTTACAAGATGGGAATTGGCACTAATGGCCCCCGTAAACATCACCATAAGGAGATGCAGTGCATTAAATCCTGCAACATATCTCCCAGGTGTGCCTGGACAGGCACAAAGGGTGGAGGATGAGAGTGGTGGGGAAGGAGGATTTAATACAAAGGAGGACACACATGATTGTATGGAATATTTGACCCAAAATTTTACCGCAAGGCCTGACATCAGTGACAACCCACTGAAAGATGTAGATCTAACCTTCTACACGGATGGTAGTTGTCACAGACAGTCAGACTCGGGAGACTTGTGTACTGGATACGCAGTCGTAGATAACCAAGGCACCATAGAAGCAGAACCGCTAGGCCCACCTCACTCAGCCCAGGTTGCTGAACTGGTCGCCCTAACCAGAGCATGTGAATTGGCTAAGGGCAAGTCAGCCAATATCTACACCGATTCTAGATACGCCTTCGGGGTAGTCCATGATTTCGGAGCCCTATGGCGCCTCAGAAACTTCATGACGGCAGCTGGTACACCGGTAGCGCATGCAGCTCACATCAAAAGGCTTCTAACAGCGATACAGGAACCCGACAGAGTGGCTGTTATCAAGTGTAAAGCACACACATATAGCCAGGACCCAGTATCACTTGGTAACAGCCGAGCAGACGAAGCAGCTAAGTTAGCAGCTGGTACCCCCAGACAGACAGACACCACACAGTTGATGGTATTTAATACCATCAACACACAGAAGTTGTGTGAAATGCAAAATTTGTGTTCCACACAGGAAAAGGCAGTCTGGAAGGCAAAGGGATATGGCCAGGAGTCCTCAGGACTCTGGACGGATGGACAAGGTAAACCAGTGGCCCCCAGAGCATATCTTCCATGTTTAGCTGAGGCAGCACACGGGCTGACTCATCTGGGCAAGGAGGGAATGTGCAAGTTGGTAAGAGCATATTGGTGCGCCCCAGGATTTTCATCTCATGCGAGTAAGAGAGCAATGTCATGCCTTACCTGTTTGAGAAAGAATATCGGAAAGGAAATACCAACAGAACCATCTCATATCCCACCTACAGGCGGCCCTTTTCAGGTAATACAGATTGACTTTATTCAATTACCCCCTTGTCGAAATTTGAAATATGTACTTGTTTGTATAGATGTATTCTCAAATTGGGTCGAAGCATTTCCTGCGGCCACAAATACCGCTATGTTCACTGCTAAGAAAATTGTGCAGGAATTTGTATGTAGATATGGTATCCCTAGAATAATCGAAAGTGATAGGGGTACCCATTTTACAGGTGATGTCTTTCAAGGAATGTGTAAGTTGATGGGAATTGATAGCAAGCTGCACACTCCATACCGTCCCCAGGCGAGTGCGAAGGTGGAAAGAGTGAACAGCACTATTAAAAATAAACTGAGCAAAGTTATGGCAGAGACAGGATTGACATGGCCAGAAGCTTTACCCATTGTACTGTACAGCATCAGAACCACTCCCAGGTCCCCTCTTAATCTGTCTCCCTTTGAAATCTTGTTTGGTCGACAACCGCATGTTATGATTAACCCTCAGGATGATTTGAAGTGTAACAATGAAGTGACTGTAAAGTACCTGGTTAACATGAGTAAACAGTTAAGGAACCAAAATGATAATTTGAAGTTAGTGATTCCTGATTTACCAGATAGTAATTGTCATGACATTGAACCTGGGGATTATGTAATGATACAGAATTTTCTACGCTCAGGTTGCCTTATTAACAGATGGGAAGGACCATACCAAGTCTTATTGACTAGCACTACTGCATTGAAGGTTGCCGAGAGAGAGACTTGGGTTCATTCGTCCCACTGTAAGAAAGTTGCTGATCCAGAGTGGTCCCGTGATAAGGAACAGACGGTAGAGGAAGTTGTATCACTGGAGTGTCTGTTCCAGGAGGACTGAGGCGGCACCTGAGCATTGAAAATTATAAGATCAAAAGCAGTTGTCGATTCCCTGTTCCCTTTTATTGTTTTTCTCCACTTCCCATCCCCTCTCCCTCAATAATTTTTTTCCCCCTTCTCATTCTTCTCCGTTTCCTCCTATAAGATGGACTTGCCCCAAGAGACTGTGATCCGGATTTTCCTGTTGACCATGATGTTGACCAGAGCAGTCTGTTCCGGCGAGAGTACCATGGAGGTCGAGAGAGGTTCTGGAATGGGTTCTGATGACAAAGATGGAGGCGTAGTTTTCCAAGAACAACTTAACCAACAAGTAAAGGCGAGTATCAGAAAACGATCCGATAGCATTGACAATAGAAGGAATTGTGAAGGATTGTTAGCTGAAGAAAACTGTATCTGTAGGCTCTGTGACAATGTAGTTGAGGATGGGTGCATTAAGAAATGCCAATCCAGTTTTAATATCCACATGGACCGGCATCCATTGAGTGACTATCACTCCTTAGTGGGTAGTGTGTTAAATCAAACAGATTGTTGGGTATGCTCTCAAGTACCTCAAGGTCATAGCAAATCAGGGCTAGTACCATTTCCTTTAACGGTAGGGGAGGTACTTGAGCTAAAGGGTGGGAGACCGGTGGACAGGAGGTTTAATATCTCCAGTCCTCCTAGTTTGAAGCTCCACCAATATCATGTGGATAGATCCCTAATATGTTTTAACATTACCAATCCCCGAAAGCCGGGAAATTGGGAAGTGTCATGGAGTAACCAAACCATGACCTTTTCATATAGAGCAGATAGAATGCCTACAGATACAGAGCTTATACGCCACATAGCCAGTAGAGAAAAATCTTTCCGATATAGGTATACCCTAGGAAGTAGGATTACGAGAGTTGGAGAAGTATCACCAGGATACTGTGCACATATCGTACAAACTGATACGTGTACTAGACAGATGGGAGAATTAGGGGTAGGAGATTTCACATGGAGGATGTGTAATATGGTTATGTCCTACTCCGTCCCATATGTTCTCCCCGATGATGCATATTTCATATGCGGGAGGAAGGCGTATAAGTGGCTTGCCCCAAACTCTGAAGGATTGTGTTATATTGGAAAAGTACTGCCTGAGGTAATGACTGTATCACATGCCAAAATGAAAGATATACACCGTGGTGCCCAAGCTCCTTATACTCACACCCATTACGAGCACGTAGTTAAAAGGCAACTGACAGAAAGGACAGAGCATTCGGCCTCTGACATGATCCATGAATCCACCGGGATTCAGGTTCTACTTGCGCTAGATTTCACTCGCACCGCTAGAGGAGTGCTGAACTATAGATACATATCTGCGCTTGCAAATTTGTTAGACAATATCACAGAAATGTATGATGACACGTTTAGGTATACTGGAAGAGAACTTCAAGCTTATAAAACAGAACTGGTTCAGCATAGAATGGTTCTTAATTATCTCACGGCAGTAACAGGTGGATATTGTGTCACACTGGCAACGCAGTACGGCGTGAAATGCTGCACATATATAACGAATAGTACCGAGGACCCGGTCGAGGTCATAGACCAAAAGATGGACGATATTCTCCAATTAAAGTGGGAATTTCGCAGGAGACACAATCTCACTCTTGCTGCTGTGGGTAATGAGCTGACTGGTTGGGTGTCATGGTTGAACCCGCGAAATTGGTTCTCTGGTTTAGGAGAATGGGCTCAAGGAGTCATAATGGATGTAGGGAAGTTTCTCCTATGTATCTTAGGTGTTGTCATATCGATTGGCTTGATATTTAGATGCGGTCAGGCTTTAATGAAGTGCAAACGTAGTACCAGGGTAATGAGTCTAAAGAGTGAGGAAATTGTAATTCCAATGGATTTGATTTATGACCCAACTGTAGAAACAATGATGTGATGAAAATGCGATTATACGGTCCGTTTCTTTCACCTATTTTTCCGGTTTTTCCAAGGTAAAAAGACCCACTTTTGACAAGGAATTTGATGATCCTGTATACAGACAACTGATGGATTAAAGAAGAAGTTTTGACAACCTTATACACAGATATTTGATGAACTATGCCATAGACCCCCAGTTTCCCTAGAAATTGTAAAATTACGCTAGCCCAACACTTTTGTAAGTCTATGGACATTGACAAAGCTTTTTGCCCACACCTTTTGGCAAAAGCCCAAAGAAGACTGCATTCAACAGACACCGAACAAGACTTCAACCGACAAATGTTCATTAACCTGACATAGAATACCACTGCATTTACCATAAGTGTTCTTTATCTTCATCTCTACAACCTTCAGGTAATGACACACATAGTCGATAGGGAATACAGGCACAGATATCAGCAATCACATATTCCCCCATTCATGTATCATCAACTAAAATGTGCTCCCCCATTTTGTTGCAACCAAAATCCGAAAAGAGCTCGGTAAAGTTTGACAGCCCATCCACAGACCCGTACCGCGGGATAAGAAGGAATTCAAATGTATACTTCGCAATACCTCGAAGCTTGATTTAAAACACGTACGGCACGATGATACATGACCCCCCAAACATGGATTCATACACACATGCTTCTGCTATCTCACTAGGTCACACCCTTTTCACACCTTCTTCTCTCCTCCCTTACCCAACCATGGAAATGTATTTACACCTGACATATATTTTTCTCGTTTTGAAATGTTTAAGGAAGTGGCAGTTATTGTTGACTGCCAAAGGGTGGACTGTCAAAGTCAGAAAAATATCACGCTACACACTGCCATATTTGCACCTCATGCGAGTGCCTGTTGCACGTTCATGAGCCCTGCCGTGCGTGCGCATACTCGCCGCTGCGGGCACCCGCAGGCGCGCGGTGTGCGCATTTACGGTAAAGTTTATGTGCGTCTAGCGGGCGACTCGTTCGTTACATATTTTAACTATATAATGTATTTTGTAGATCATGGTCCCCTTGATAGATTCTGAAAGTTTAGTTAATATAGCATGTTCATGGACAAAGAGATCCCTCTTTGTTTGATACGAAGGGTCAGACATGGGTCATACAGTGGTGTTTAGTATCCATCGGAAGAGTATTTAATTAGCAATATTCCGGTGTTGGTTTGAAGCAGATTAATCGCTCGTGCGAATAGTTATGGACATAAGAAGTTTATGTACTTTTACTATTATTTGCACTTACTTATCCATGCGGCGGGAAACCTAGTTTCCCACCCACCTGAGCAGTTGGAAATGGTCTCAGCCCACCTGTATGAATCAACCTATGACCTTTTGTTATAATGCGAAGACGAATTCCTGTGTCCAATGAACAATGAAATTGTAGGGACCATTGAATTGTATTGTGTGTGGGGCATAAATAGACAAGCCGATCATATCCAGCTCACTCTCTTCAACGGTTCTCATTGCTGATAATCGGGAGCTGGATATCGAGGCGCATGCGATCATTCCCCTTGTGCGTAAGTTTTCTCCGCAATCATATTGTCTTTATTGTTATTGTGAGCCATATCTCTCTCTATCTCTATCTCTCTCTCCTCCTCTTTCTCTCTCATTTTTCCTTAAACGTAATTGTATTGTATTGTATTTCCTGTGTAGTTATCTGGTTAGTTAGTCTATGTTATATTGTAGTGTATGACTTGTATTGTATTATTCTTTTGCAAGTATAACATTCATATAAGGCGTTAGACCCTAAGCCCGGTATTTGTGTATTTCTTATAGTGTTAAGTATTCTCAGAGCGTCGGTGACGCTCGAACAGCTTTTGAGTTAATAAGGTTACACTGTGTTGCATCTACACTCTATCATTTCACTAAGGTTTTCCTGTATAATACATTGTTCATGGTTTACACATAAAGGTTTAAAATTGTGAGCGTTAGCGCCGCTGGTGATCTCCTCGTGGTCCCGAGCGTTCGCTACGCTATAGCGAACCATTACGTTAGTCGGCAGCCAATAGCGTGCCTGTCTGTGATCTCTTGGCCGTGAGCGAACGTGGCGCTTGAGCGTCTCGACTACGGCTAAGCGATTGTTACGCAACGTGCGTACCCTTACGGTATTCCGTACGCCAATAGCGTACAGTGTTCTTAGGCCTCTTAAAGGGTTTTAAGTAAGATAAATATTTAGCTTTGTCAATCTGTACGCAGATGATACTCAAATCTACCTATCCTCCCCTGACTTGTCCCTATCTGTACTGGACCGTGTCACTGAATGCCTTTCTGCCATCTCATCCTGGATGACATCTCGCCACCTCAAACTTAATATTTCAAAGACAGAGTTAATTATATTTCCACCGGCCAATAGTAGGTACCAACCTGATATCTCTATCACTGTTGAAAACTCTACTATCTACCCTACCCCACAAGCTCGCTGCCTAGGTGTCATCCTTGACTCTGATCTGTCCTTTGTTCCCCACATTCAATCTGTCTCAAGATCATGTTACATGCATCTAAAAAACATATCCAAAATACGACCATACCTTACACAAGACACTGCTAAAACTCTAATCCACGCTCTCATTATCTCCCGCATTGATTATTACAATAGTCTCCTAACTGGTCTTCCCAAAACAAGACTCTCACCACTACAATCCATTCTGAATGCAGCGGAGAGGCTTATCTTCCTCGCTAGACGTTCATCGTCTGCAGATCCACTCTGTCAGTCCCTCCATTGGTTACCTGTACTCTACCGCATGCAATATAAAATACTTTTACTCACACACAAGGCCATTAACCAAACTACACCAATGTACATCACTTCGCTTATCACAAAATATCTCCCAACCCGACCTCTGCGCTCTTCACAAGACCTGCGTCTCTCATCCACACTCATTACTCGCTCCCACTCACGACTGCAGGACTTTCATCGGGCTGCACCCACCCTGTGGAATGCCCTACCACGCACAATAAGACTCTCCTCTAGTCTCCAAACCTTCAAGCGTTCCCTCAAAACTCACCTCTTTAGGCAAGCGTATCAAATTCCTGAACCGCCCACATAACTTTCATAAACCTTCCTATCAAATTACATCCACTCTGTACAGTCCACACATATCCTCACATGTCTTCTCATTCTATGCAATAGATAGCACCTTTCCTTGTGTACATATGCCTATTTCCCTATAGATTGTAAGCTTGCGAGCAGGGCCTTCCTACCTCTATGACTGTTATCACCCAGTTTGTTATTGTTATTTCAAATTGTAAAGCGCAACGGAATTTGCTGCGCTATATAAGAAACTGTTAATAAATAAAAATAAATAAAATGGTTGGGGTGTGACTACCCCCAAACGTTATAGCACCAGCATTAGAGACACAGCACCTGAAAGCGCCCGATCTTCTATTGGTTTGGTAGATTTTTTTGCTCTGTGTCATCAAGTATACTATCCATCCATACCTGTGGTGCATTTTAGTTGTTGTGCGCAGTATATATAGTAGGAGGACAGTGCATAATTTTACTGACCACCAGTATATTATATATAGCAGTACTGTACAGTAGGCCATTGCTATTGATATAAAACTGGCATATAATTCCACACATTAAAAAATGGAGAACAAAAATGTGGAGGGTAAAATAGGGAAAGATCAAGATCCACTTCCACCTCGTGCTGAAGCTGCTGTCACTAGTCATGGCCGAGACGCTGAAATGCCATCAACGTCGTCTGCCAAGGCCGATGCCCAATGTCATAGTAGAGAGCATGTAAAATCCAAAAAACAAAAGTTCAGTAAAATGACCCAAAAATCAAAATTAAAAGCGTCTGATGAGAAGCGTAAACTTGCCAATATGCCATTTACGACACGAAGTGGCAAGGAACGGCTGAGGCCCTGGCTTATGTTCATGGCTAGTGGTTCAGATACACATGAGGATGGAAGCACTCATCCTCTCGTTAGAAAACTGCAGTGCCACTCCTAGATGGGCCAGGTGTTTGTGTCGGCCACTTGGGTCGCTTAGCTTAGTCACACAGCTACCTCATTGCACCTCTTTTTTTCTTTGCATCATGTGCTGTTTGGGGACTATTTTTTAAATCTGCCATCCTGTCTGACACTGCAGTGCCACTCCTAGATGGGCCAGGTGTTTGTGTCGGCCACTTGGGTCGCTTAGCTTAGCCATCCAGCGACCTTGGTGCACCTCTTTTTTTCTTTGCATCATGTGTTGTTTGGGGACTATTTTTTGAAGTGCCAATCTGTCTGACCCTGCAGTGCCACTCCTAGATGGGCCAGGTGTTTGTGTCGGCCACTTGGGTCGCTTAGCTTAGTCACACAGCTACCTCATTGCGCCTCTTTTTTTCTTTGCATCATGTGCTGTTTGGGGACTATTGTTTTGAAGTGCCATCCTGTCTGACACTGCAGTGCCACTCCTAGATGGGCCAGGTGTTTGTGTCGGCCACTTGGGTCGCTTAGCTTAGTCACACAGCTACCTCATTGCGCCTCTTTTTTTCTTTGCATCATGTGCTGTTTGGGGACTATTTTTTTGAAGTGCCATCCTGTCTGACACTGCAGTGCCACTCCTAGATGGGCCAGGTGTTTGTGTCGGCCACTTGGGTCGCTTAGCTTAGTCATCCAGCGACCTTGGTGCAAATTTTAGGACTAAAAATAATATTGTGAGGTGTGAGGTGTTCAGAATAGACTGAAAATGAGTGGAAATTATGGTTATTGAGGTTAATAATACTATGGGATCAAAATGACCCCCAAATTCTATGATTTAAGCTGTTTTTGAGGTTTTTTTTGTAAAAAAACACCCGAATCCAAAACACACCCGAATCCGACAAAAAATTTTCAGGGAGGTTTTGCCAAAACGCGTCCGAATCCAAAACATGGCCGCGGAACCGAATCCAAAACCAAAACACAAAACCGAAAAATTTCCGGTGCACATCACTAGTTCAGAGTGAAACTGAGCATGTAGTGGTGGTTGGACACAGTGCTTAAATTGGTCCTAGAGAGGTCGTAAATCCTCCCTCTCTTCCAGCACCTATGTAATAAAGGGACTGCGTGCATCACAAAAAGCGTTGTTGTCTCAAAAAGAAAGGGGTGTGTCCATGCAATAGTATCCCCAATCAAATTATGGTGCACAGTAACACAATCTTATTCTCATTACACCACACAGTAGTGTCCCTTACACACTTTAGTGCCCCTTATACACAAAGCCCATAGTAGTAGCACCATTAATATACATAATGCCCACAGCAATAGTGCCACTTATACAATGCCCACAGTAGTAGTATGCCCACTGTAGTGGTAGTGCCCCATATGCAGAGCTCATAGTTGAGCTGCCCCTTATGCAGTGCCCCCAGTAGTAGTGCCCCTTACGTCCCCAGGAGTGATGACCTTTATGAAGTGCCCCCTATGCAATGCCCCCATGTAGTATTGCCCCTAGTATTAATGCCCCCATGTAGTATTGCACCCAGTGGTATTGCCCCCAGTAGTAATGCCCCTGTGTAGTATTGCCCCATGTAGTAATGACCCAACTGGTACACACACTCAAAAAACCCCCACAATACTTACTTTAATCCCGGCTCCTGCATCCGACCGCGGCCATCCATCTGGTGCCCGCTCCTCGGAACTATGGGAGAGCCATCACAAAGCGCACACAGCCCGAGCCGGTGGCAGGAGCTCAAGAGTGAGCTCCTGCCTCTGGCTGATGCTGTCAGGAAGGAGCTGGGTGCCTGCTGGTAACAAAATCTCATTGTGCGCCCAGTATTTTCCTGCAGCTCCAGCCTCACTTCTTGGGTTAGGTGGGCCAGAGGAGGCTGAACTGGTTCTGTCTCCAAATGGAACTGGCGGTAAGCAGTTCCACCCCATTCCGGCTCACTTTAACCCCTGGTTGGAGGAGCTCAGAACAGGATATTCACCTCTATCACAGTTGCAGCTGAGACTTGGGTGCTGAATATCACTTTTCCATTGGCCTGTAGTCTGCAGCGTGAAGAGAAAGAAAGGGAACAGCACGGCAGCAGTATACCCAATCACTGTTAGAGTCTGCTCCTGTCGGCTGCCGTACCGCCCACATCACGCCCCCACATACCTGCACACTGATCACTGTATGCCGTTCATCCCAGTGATCAGCTGTGTAGCACTGTCTCTTTCCCTGCAACCCCCCAACCCCACCCCCCACTCCTTTTTCTCCATTTCTGCATCGGCCAAAGACTACATGTGCCCAAAATAAATTCTACTATTCTGCTGGCAGTGGGGGTAAGCTGGCTCCCAGATGCCCTGGGCATTTGCCTACAATGCCTGGGGCCAGCGCTGCCTCCTGCTATTGCATACCTCCCAACTGTCCCAATTTCAGTGGGACAGTCCCAGCTGTGAATTTATGCTGCGCATATGCGCATTGCATCCTTTTAGTTCCAGGAGTGGCTGAGAGAGCCCAGCAGCTGACGGATTGCTGGACTCACCACAACATGACGAGAAATGGATGTCATGCTCCTAAAATATCACATCAGAGGTGTGGCCTAGTTGGCATGAGGCTACGCTCTCTTTTGCTCACATAAGAAGTACTATTATGAGATATTATAATGTTAGGAGATATGCTGTAAGAAGGAGCAATGGGCCGAGTGTTGGCAGCTGCTGATGGTGTGTCACTCTCAGCCAGATGTTCAGCACTGCACCATCGGCAGCTCCTACCTTTTTTTTTAGGTAGGTGCAGTGGCGTAAGTTCGCCCCAGTCGCCCGGAGGCATGATAAAATGCTGGTGCCCCCCCCCTATACATATAGGAATATATATATATATATATATATATAATGAAGAAGTGGCACTCACGGGACTTGATTGATAAAAATAAGACTCAGGACACGGCGGTCTCAGATGAAAGATCTTTCAGCTGAGACCGCCGTGTCCTGAGTCTTATTTTTATCAATCAAGTCCCGTGAGTGCCACTTCATTGATTTAGCTACAAGGTCCCACAGACCTGTTAGGAGGCACCTGGGCATTAACTGGAGGAGGAGAGAGTGCCGGCACTTTTATATATATATATATATATATATATATACACACACACACCATATGTAGATATCTGGTACTTGGGGTGAACAGTAGCAGCGTACTCACAATAGTACTTTCACAATAGTAGTATAGATACGGGATGCGGTCAAGATGCCGCCGGCCGGAATCCCGGCGGTCGAAACACCGACGCCGGAATCCCAACCGCCACAATCCCGACATATTCTCCCTTCGTGGATGTCCACGACACTCATAGAGGGAGAATATAATAGTGTGCCGAGCGTAGCGAGGCACCGTGCCCGCAGCGTGGCGAGCGAAGCGAGCCCGCAAGGGGCTGCGTTCCGCTCGCCACCCCTGTCGGGATTGTGTGGTCGGGATTCCGGCGTCGGGATTTCGACCGCCGGGATTCCGGCCGGCGGCATTTAGTACTGATCCCATAGATACACATACCTCTTTCACTTACACAAACCTCTTTCAATTAAACAGACACACACATGCCTCTTTCAACTACACACACAATTACACACACACACCATGCCTCATTTAATTACACACACAATTACACACACACACAATTACACACACACCTCATTTAATTACACACACACTTACACACAATTACACACACCACGCCTCATTTAATTACACACACACACACACACACACACACACACACACACACACACACACACACACACACACACACACACACACACGTCTTTTTCACTTAAACACACAACTTTCATTAAAACACACAGACACACACACACCTCCCTTAAAATTATCAACACACATAAACAGTCAGTGTTGCCAATATTTATTAAAGATACCCCCAGTAATCAACCCCATACACACACATACACCACACACACCACACATACACAGTGCAGCAGCATGAGGCAGGTGGTGCCAGTGCCTACCTTCGGCTAGCAGCAGGATGGAGGAAGAGAGAGCTATAGACGGCCAGCTCTTCTGGAAGTGCCTGTGATCAGCTGTGCGCTGGAGCTCCCCCTAGCTGCAGCCAGCTGCCAGCTCGTCTCTGTGGATACGAGGAGGCAGCTGCTGCAGCCGTGTCACGACACTGACACCGATCCTCCATCCACATTCGGCAGAGCGGCGATTGATTGTCGGGCAGTGGGAGGCAATGGAGGACAGGTGCCCCCTTGAGGTCAGGAGCCCGGCGGCAGCCGACTCCACTGCCTCCCACAGTTCCGCCACTGGGTAGGTGGGCTTCTGCTGCCCATGCCGGAGCGAAGAGGAAAGTCCTGCTTCCCAGGTCTCAGCGCCTGCGCAATGGAGCTGGCAGGTGCCGAGACCGGCACTTGTGCACAAGTTGTTGCTTGAGTGTGCATTTGCAAACCCCCAGCTTTTATGGACTGCATCGGCTGCATTCCACAGAAGTTGGATTATGCTGATGACCAGGCTACAGGAAGCCAGCTCTCTACTAATTGCAGCCCGGTCTGGCAATCCGAGACTGCCTTATGTGTCGGTGACTGACAGTAAGGACTTCCAATAGGAAGTTACTGCAAATCACAGTGAAGCCAGTGAATGGACTGCATTTGGCTTCACTGACACTGAGCTGGGTGACGGATTTTACCAAAGTGTGGGGGGAGGGGGGGGGGGTTTGCAATCCTGCAGCCCATAGGTAAAATGTTAATAGTTTTTTTTTATCAATTAGCAAAATGCAAAGTGAATGAACAGAAGAGAAATCTAAATCAAATAAATATTGGTGTGACCATCCTTTGCCTTTAAAAAACAGTATCAATTATTCTATGTATACTTGCTTACAGTTTTTGAAGGAACTTGGTAGGAAGGTTGTTCCAAACATCTTGGATAACTATCCCACAGATCTTTTGTGAATGTAGGCTTGCTCAGATCCCCCTGTCTCTTCAAGTAATCCCAGACAGAGTCGATCAGGGCTCTGTGGTGGCCATATCAACATTTCCAGGACTCCTTGTTCTTCTTTATGCTGAAGATAGTTCGGAATGACATTGGCTGTATATTTGGGGTCATTGGAATACAGGCAGGTACTTAACCTTCATGCAATACCATCAGGGAGGCATCTGATTGGCTGCAAATTTATTTTGTAGCAGGACAATGACCTCAAAAATACAGCCAGTGTAAAGAAGAACACCTGACTAAAACTTTTGCACAGTACTATATATATTAGAGATGTGTGCCGGCCTCCGTCATGGGTTTTGGATCTGTATCTCCTTTGAGTTTTGGATCTGTATTTGGTTTTGAAATAACTGCCCTTGTGGGTTTTTGGTTTTGGATCTGTATTTTTTTTACAAAAATCATAAAAACAGCTAAAATTACAGAAATTTGGCCTGTTTTTGTTCCTGCTGTATTATTAATCTCAATAAGGCTGCAGTGAGCTGGCTGGTTACTAACCGACACAGCAGCGGCACAAACACAAGGCAGTTTGTAGCACATCTGTGAAACATTGCCACACAGCAGTGCAGAAATTAAAGGTGGTGCAAGATGGAATTGTCCTTGGCCCTTCCCTCCCATCCTTATGTTGGATATTAAAAAGAACATGCACAGTGTAATAAACCAAGCACTTCATTGACAGGGACGGACACTTTTGTGGCTGAAGTGCCTGCTTTGTTTTGGCCACCACAAGACAATTTTTTTGGAAGGACTGCCTCCGATCACTAATGAGGAGGTTGATGATGAGGGTGTTAATTACTTTATAGGGGGTCATTCTGAGTTGATCGCACGTAGCAACTTTTTGCTGCTCGTGCGATTAACCTGCCGCCACCTATGGGGGAGTGTATTTTAGCATAGCAGGGCTGCGGGCGCTTGTGCAGCTCTGCTATGCTAAAAAAGTTTCAAGTAAAACAAGACCAGGGCTGCAGTTACTCACCCAGTGCAATGGATCCAGTGATGAAGGTCCCGGTCCTGACGTCAGACATCCGCCCTCCAAACGCCTCGACATGCCTGCGTTGGACTCATCATGCCTGGAAAACGGTGAGTATCCACCCCGGAATGCCTCCCGCCCGTCCGTCTTCTTGCAATCGCCGCTGCGTTCAGACTTCTCGTTGGCGGTGTCGTTGCTTCGCCAGGCAACGACACTCGTGCACAATGCGTCCACCGTGCATGCGCATTTCTGACCCGTTCACACCGCATCGAAGAACCGCTGCATGCGAATGGGTCGGAATGACCCCCATAATCTTGTACAATAAATTTCATGAACTTGCAGCAAATGAGGTAACATGGAGGAAGTGCCTAGATGGCTAACCTCTACTAACTGTGGCCTCACAAATGGAACAGATGCCTCCACAAACATTGTCAGGATTTGGGTAAAAATAATTCCACACCCAAGAGGTGGCTTTTTTGGTCTTATGCCCAGGCATCACAATGGCCTTCTTTTTATCACAGGCAAGATTTGCAGTCACTGGTGGCTGACTTACACACAAAAGATCAACAACAACCTCAGTGTCAGACAGTAGTAGTATACGTATACCCACCTCATCCTGTTCCACTTCCACACATGAACCCTCAATTTTTATTATGCCCTTATCACCATCTTTAATTGTACTGCTCCCCACATGTGCATATGGGCCCTCATTCCGAGTTGTTCGCTCGGTAATTTTCTTCGCATCGCAGCGATTTTCCGCGAATTGCGCATGCGCAATGTTCGCACTGCGACTGTGACAAGTAAATTTGCTAAGAAGTTTGGTATTTTACTCATGGCATTACGTGGTTTATTCTTCGTTCTGCTGATCGGAGTGTGATTGACAGGAAGTGGGTGTTTCTGGGCGGAAAATGGCCGTTTTATGGGAGTGTGTGAAAAAACTCTACCGTTTCTGGGAAAAACGCGGGAGTGGCTGGAGAAACGGGGGAGTGTCTGGGCGAACGCTGGGTGTGTTTGTAACGTCAAACCAGGACCGACAAGCACTGAACTGATCGCACTGGAAGAGTAACTCTCGAGCTACTCAGAAACTGCACAGAGAAATCTTTTCGCAATATTGCGAATCTTTCGTTCGCAATTTTGCTAAGCTAAGATTCACTCCCAGTAGGCGGCGGCTTAGAGTGTGCAATGCTGCTAAAAGCAGCTTGCGAGTGAACAACTCGGAATGAGGGCCATGGTGCAGAAATGGTGGAAGTAGAAGAAAGAGGCTTCTCTATGAGGACAGTGTGAGAAATGTCAGACTCACACATAGCTAACATGGACACCCCTAAATGTTCCTCAGGAATGTGTGATGGTTCTGAACATACAGTTTGATCTACTGTCTTAGTAGTTTTCATTTTTTTGACACCTCTTCTAGAGTGAAAAGTTCTTGTAACATCATGAGAGGCGGACGAAGATGCCTCACTGACATTTGCAGAACCCCAAGGCCTCAGTCTTTCCTTGCCACTTTGTATGGTGAATGTCATATTGCTAATTTTGTTTTGTTCTGCAGCTAGCTTTCCTTTTGATTTTTTTTCTTTAACACAGTAATATTACTTTGCTTCTTTGATTTTGCATACCCTGACATAAGCCCTCTATGCCCTTGGGCATCGGCCTTAGTAGATGACGTTGATGGACTTGTACCGTCATGACTTGCAGCAGCTGCAGCACTAGTATGTGCTTCCTGCTCTGCTCTCAATTGTTCAACCTCCATATCTATCAACAAACATGAATGGAGTGGGGTACAGCACACACCACAATTTGTACAAAAAAATGTACCACCTACATTGTCACACAATATGTGTATGAGTCAGAATATATATTACACTGCAGTTCACTTCCACTGACAGTATCACACAATATGTGTATGAGTCAGAAATAATATAACACTGCAGTTTACTTTCACCTACAGTGTCAAACAATACATGTATGATTAGAGTATATTTGGCTGATTAAGCCTGGCTGATTGATACAGGGTGTAGGACTCGAAGGGAGTAGGCTCAAAGGGAAAAGATATATAATTTTAATATCAAAGCCTGGACTTAGCCTGGATGAAATACAGTAGGCAAAGGACTGCGATCTCACCCTAACATCTTATTCTCTCACCTACAGGTAATCAAAACAATTACTACAACTCTCACAAGCTGTACAGTGAACTAGGATACTATAGCATTGTGGTGTCTGTTTTGCCTAGGTAATCAAAACAATTACTACAACTCTCACCAGCTGCACAGTGAACTAGGATACTATAGCATTGCGGTGTCTGTTTTGCCTAGGTAATCAAAACAATTACTACAACTCTCACCAGCTGCACAGTGAACTAGGATACTATAGCATTGCGGTGTCTGTTTTGCCTAGGTAATCTGGAGTTATTGTTATAAGCAGAATTTAGGCTGTTTAATTGTTAGATATTTGGGGAATTTGGGATGTCCTCCTCCCATTTGGGATGTCCTTATTCCCACCTGGGTCAAAAATAATCCCTCGCCCCATTCTCAATTTAAAAAACAGAGAAATTTGGGTAACATGGTTCACGTGGAGACATGGCACTCCATAGTTGGGTGGGGAGCCAATGGATTACATGGCATTCCTGGATAAATCAGGAATATTACCTTCAGGCTCCTATAACACTGTCCATCAGTGTTATCTCAAAGTTTACCATCCTTCAGCAAAATTTCAGTTTAGGCTTTACCCTTTGGGTTAGCCATAGCCCCAGAGTATTTACCAAAATGATTATGGCAATTTATCTCCGCTAGTAGGGGTTAAGAAAATTGCCATACCTTGACCACCTTCTTATCCTGATACAAATACAGGAAAGGTACTGTGTCATCTACAACATACAACTAACTTGTCTGCAGAGGCACGGGTGGTTCATAAATGGGTAAAAAAATCATATCTGGTTCCATAACATAACTCATGGTGGGGCTATACTGAATTCAAGTCTGCAGAAAGTAGTTACCTTGGAACAAGATTTTCAAGGCAAAGCTAGGAGAGTTGTTACATAGTCAAACAATATCAATTCACGCAGCAATGCGAATGATGGGTTTGATGGGGTTAACAATACACATGGTGGAGTGGGCACAATTCCACTCAAGACCTCTCCACAATCTCTTCCATCTACACCCGCATCACACTGGATATGCCCAATCTCAATTGATGTTGGAAGTTAAGCAGTGTTGTGCCTGGTTAAATTCTCTGAGAGCAAGACCATCTGTGAATACCAGGTGGTGTAGGTGGGCCAGATGGACAGTACACAAACAAGTACGTGGTACTGGCTAAAAAAGGTAAGAAAGCCAGTAGTCTGGGGGCTACAGACATTCCATCTAGATCAGAGGATACTTTTTTTTTGGATATCAGGTGGGGAAATCCTGACAACAAATGCAAGTCTTCATGGCTATGAGGGTCATTGTCCGGAAAATTATGATTCCGGGGATGATGGACCACAGAAGAAAGGTGCCTGCTAATAAATCTGTTAGCACTTCGGGCCATATACTGGGTCCTGATTCAGGCACGGGACATTCCTAAAGGAAGATCAGTCCAGATCTGCAAGGGTAAGGAAATGGCAGTAGTGTACCGCAACTTTCAGAGAGGAACTGTTACAATCCTGAGCACTCATGTTTTGTTATTGTTATAATTACCTTTGCTTCAGTTTGTGGAACTACAGGTCACAGCTAGCTCCTGCATAGTTGTCTCCCAGTGCCTTTGCTCCTGCACTCAGCAACTGACTTCACAGGTGTCTGGATTCTGTAATTACAGCTCGTTACCTGAAAACTACTATTCAGCTTGTCAGCCTGCTCAGTCTGCACTGCAGCTGCATGTTATATCAATTACTGGGGGCCTGTCTGGTGCTCACAACTGATTGGTCCAGCCTGTTCTTTTAAGCCTCTCAATCCCAAGAAGCTTTGCCAGTTATAGCTACTCCATGTGGTGTTCTGATCTCTGGTTCCTCTCTGGTCTCAGTTCATCTGTCCAGTGGGTATTGCCTTGTTCCAGTATTGAATTCCAGCTTCAACATCTTGCTGACGACTTTAGTCTGCCGACTGCCGTTACCCTGTCTCCAAGTGTCTGCACCCCAGTCCGTCCGTGTGCCGCTACCTCCTGTGTCACCCCTGGAGTGCCTGCTGCTGTTTCACCTCCACAGCCCCAGCGTACCATCTGGCCGTGTGCACCCTGCCACCTTCTCCAGTTCCTGTTTGTTCCTGTGTATCCCTGCGGCTGATCATATACAACACCTCTACCATAACTCTAGTCAAGTTCAGGTATCAAGTGACCCAGACAGGGGGCCGCGACCTGCACGTCGGAAGCCGCGAAGCCCATATCCCCTTGCGGGGTTCCCTGGTGAAAACCTTCCGGCGTGTTAGACTCCGCGCCTCTGTTCTGGGTAACGTCAACCACTTGGTACCTGATCCCGAATTCCGGATTCTGCACCAGTTCCTGACAATATAACTGGCCCACCACTTCCTGGGCATGGACCCATCACAGCAAAATCCGGCTCAAATCTTGGCTGGTCAAATACAAAATTTGACGCAGCAACTGCAAGATCTAAAGCTCCGAGTTTCCACCCAGGAAGAAACTAGCAGGTCATTGGTTGTAACCAGAGCTCCTGGGCCTGAACCAAAGCTGCATCTTCCAGATCGGTTTACAGGTGACCGGAAACAGTTCCAGAATTTCCGTGATAGCTGCAAGCTATATTTCAGACTCCGGCCATTATCGTCTGGTTCTGAGGCTCAGCGAGTAGGTATCATCATCTCCCTCCTGCAGGGGGAACCCCAGTCCTGGGCGTTCGGATTGAAAACGGAGAATCCCGCCTTGCACACAGTGGATGCCTTTTTTAGCACCCTAGGAATTCTTTATGATGACCCGGACCGAGCAGCTTCTGCAGAGGCTCACTTACGAGCCCTGAGACAAGGGAAAAACACGGCCGAGGTATACTGCACTGAGTTTCGCAGATGGGCAGGTGATAGTGGTTGGAATGACCCAGCCCTCCGAAGTCAGTTCCGCTTAGGCCTCACTGAGCAAATTAAAGACTACCTTGTCCAGTATCCTTCTCCTGAAACCCTGGACAAGCTCATGCAGTTAGCAATTCGAGTAGATCGTCGGATCAGGGAACGGAGGATGGAGAAAGGTGGAGGGTCACCATCTCCCTCAGCAGTAGCCTTGGAAGAAGCCGAAGATTCCAGTGAACCCATGCAGATTGGGGCCTTTCGTCTTTCTGCTCAGGAAAAATCTCCTAGGCGATCGATGGGCCTATGCTTATATTGTGGAGCAAAAGGTCATTTTGCTAATGTTTGCACCCTGAAGTCGGGAAAAGACAAGACCCAGGGGTAAAAGGGGAGTTACTCCTGGGTCTGGCTGGAATCTCTCCAAAAAATTCAGTCTTGCTTCCAGTTCAAATTAGTCTACCTACTCAGCAAGTTGCAGTCAAGGCTTTTGTTGATTGTGGTGCAGCTGCCAACTTTATGGATATCTCTTTCGCCCGGTACTGGAACATTCCTATACTAAAGATGAAGCCTTCTGTGACTATTTGTGGCCTTGACCGTAACCCCCTCCTCAGTGGGCAAGTGTCTCAGCAAACTCCTCCTGTTCATTTAACTACTGGTCTTCTGCATTCGGAGAAGATTATTTTCCTCCTTGTCAATTGCCCCATGGCCTCCATAGTCCTAGGGCTTCCATGGTTGAAATCCCATAATTCATCCATCTGCTGGAAGACAGGAGAACTCTTACAGTGGGGAACAGAATGTACAGGAAGATGTCTGTCCTTGCCAGTGTGATGCTCTCAAGTTATACCAGAGGGGCTACCGACTCCATATCATTCATTTGCGGATGTCTTCTCCAAGAAAGAGGCGGATACTCTTCCCCCCCATCGACCTTACGACTGTGCCATCAGTCTGGTATCCGAAGATAAATTACCGAAGGGTAGATTATATGCTCTTTCTTTGCCAGAAACTAAAGCCATGGAAGACTATATTCAGGAGAACCTAAGCAAAGGGTTTATTCGTCCCTCAAAATCACCAGTAGGAGCAGGATTCTTCTTTGTGGCAAAAAAGGACGGCTCCTTACGTCCATGCATTGATTATAGAGGACTCAACAAAATCACTGTTAAGAATTCTTATCCTTTGCCTTTGATTTCCATGTTGTTTGATCAACTCCGGATGGCGGAAATCTTCTCTAAAATTGATCTTCGGGGGGCATATAACCTCATACGAATTAAGGCCGGTGACGAGTGGAAGACGGCCTTCAACACTCATTCTGGGCATTATGAATACCTTGTTATGCCATTTGGATTGTCAAATGCTCCTGCCGTCTTCCAAGATTTTATCAATGATGTGCTCCGAGAATTCCTGGGAAAATTTGTTGTGGTCTACTTGGATGACATCCTGATATATTCACGGTCACTGGAGCAGCATCGAGTCCATGTCCAGATGGTGTTGCAAAAGCTCCGGGAGCACCATCTATACGCCAAGTTAGAAAAATGTGAATTCGAAGTGAAGGAAGTCGCTTTCTTAGGATACATCATCTCTCCCAAGGGGTTCTCCATGGATCCCAGTAAGCTTCAAGCAATTCAAGATTGGGCACAACCTACTAACCTTAAAGCTATACAATGCTTTCTTGTGTTCGCTAATTATTACAGGAGATTTATTCGTTCATTTTCAGACATTGTTGCACCTATTGTTGCTTTGACCAAGAAAGGTGCGGATCCGTCACATTGGTCACCTTCAGCTCTACAAGCTTTTCTCAAGTTAAAAAAAGCCTTTATATCTGCACCTGTTCTTAGTCATCCAAATCCTGACCTGCCTTTTGTTATGGAAGTAGATGCTTCTGAAGTGGGAGTGGGAGCAGTCCTATCACAGAAAAATCCAGTGGATTCTAAACTTCACCCGTGCTCTTTTCTGTCCAGAAAGTTCTCTCCTGCCGAAGCCAACTATGATGTTGGAAATCGTGAACTGCTTGCTATCAAGTGGGCTCTAGAAGAATGGAGGCACTGGTTGGAAGGGGCGAGACACGTGATTACAATCCTCACTGACCATAAAAACGTATCCTATATTGAGTCAGCCAAGAGACTGAATCCAAGACAGGCACGATGGGCATTATTCTTCACTAGATTCAACTATGTGATCTCCTATCGGCCAGGATCGAAGAATCTTAAAGCAGATGCCTTGTCACGAAGCTTCCTTCCAATTCAAAATTCATCCTGCTCTTCTGAACCAATTATTCCTGTTTCCAATATCCATGCTGGTCTTGCTCAAGATTTAGTCTCCCAGATTCAAGCCAAACAGTCTCTTGCACCCATGGGGACTCCCTCAGGACTCCTCTTTGTCCCTAAAGAGTACAGGAAAGCAGTTTTATCTGAATTTCATGTAAAAAGAATCTCTGGGCATCCAGGGATTTCTAAGACTCTGGATTTATTGTCTCGCTCAGTTTGGTGGCCTTCTATGTATCAAGATGTTAGAGAGTTCATTCTTGCTTGTGAGATCTGTGCTCAACATAAAACTCCTCGTAAAGCTCCCATGGGACATCTTACGCCTCTTACGGTTCCCTCAAGACCTTGGTCTCATATTTCTTTGGACTTTGTGGTTGATCTTCCCAAGTCATCGGGGTACAATACCATTTGGGTTGTGGTAGACCGGTTCAGTAAGATGGCTCACTTTGTTCCTCTTCGCAAGCTCCCCAGTGCCAGGGAATTGGCAACCTTGTTTATCCAACATATCTTTAAATTACATGGATTACCACAGGACATCGTCTCCGACAGAGGAACTCAGTTTATTGCTCAATTCTGGCGAGCTTTCTGTTCAGCCTTGGATATTAATCTTAGTCTGTCCTCTGGTTATCATCCACAATCCAATGAACAGACTGAGCGAGTGAACCAGTCTCTTGAACAGTATCTCCGTTGTTATGTTTTCAAGTACCATAACGATTGGGTGGACCATCTGGCATTTGCTGAATTTGCATATAATAATTCCAGTCACTCTTCTTCATCCATGTCACCCTTCTTTTGTCTCTCTGGGTTCCATCCTAGGTCTAACGCTTTTGACATCCTGCAGCAACAGACTTCTTCCCTTGATCCTGTAGCTCGTCTGAGGAAAATTTGGAGGAGAGTACGTCTGGCACTCAACCAAGTTTCTGTTCGTTCCAAACAATTTGCTGACAGACGACGAAGACCTTGTACTTTTAAAGTGGGTGACATGGTGTGGCTATCCACTCGAAATATCAAGTAACGCCAGCCCTCTCAGAAATTTGGGCCTAGGTTCATTGGTCCATTCCGGATTATTAGACAGATTAATCCAGTAGCCTTCCGACTCCTTTTACCAAAATCACTTAAGATCAATAACACTTTCCACTGTTCCTTGTTGAAACCAGCATTTGTGTCCCAGAGATTTAGAAGATCTCCTTCCAGAAGGCCTGCCACTGTGTTAGTCCAAGGTCACAAGGAGTTTGTTGTGGAAAAGATTCTGGATTCCAAGTTCAGGAGGGGTCAAGTTCATTTCCTCGTGCATTGGAAGGGTTACGGTCCGGAAGAGAGAACCTGGGTACCAGAGCGGTTTCTTCATGCACCCAGACTTAAGAGGTCTTTCTTCTGTGAATTTCCGGATAAGCCTGGTTCTAGGGGTTCTTAACCCCTCTTCAAGGGGGGGGGGGGGGGTACTGTTACAATCCTGAGCACTCATGTTGTGTTATTGTTATAATTACCTTTGCTTCAGTTTGTGGAACTACAGGTCACAGCTAGCTCCTGCATAGTTGTTTCCCAGTGCCTTTGCTCCTGCACTCAGCAACTGACTTCACAGGTGTCTGGATTCTGTAATTACAGCTCGTTACCTGAAAACTACTATTCAGCTTGTCAGCCTGCTCAGTCTGCACTGCAGCTGCATGTTATATCAATTACTGGGGGCCTGTCTGGTGCCCACAACTGATTGGTCCAGCCTGTTCTATTAAGCCTCTCAATCCCAAGAAGCTTTGCCAGTTATAGCTACTCCATGTGGTGTTCTGCTCTCTGGTTCCTCTCTGGTCTCAGTTCATCTGTCCAGTGGGTATTGCCTTGTTCCAGTATTGAATTCCAGCTTCAACATCTTGCTGACGACTTTAGTCTGCCGACTGCCGTTACCCTGTCTCCAAGTGTCTGCACCCCAGTCCGTCCGTGTGCTGCTACCTCCTGTGTCACCCCTGGAGTGCCTGCTGCTGTTCCATCTCCACAGCCCCAGCGTACCATCTGGCCGTGTGCACCCTGCCACCTTCTCCAGTTCCTGTTTGTTCCTGTGTATCCCTGCGGCTGATCATATACAACACCTCTACCATAACTCTAGTCAAGTTCAGGTATCAAGTGACCCAGACAGGGGGCCGCGACCTGCACGTCGGAAGCTGCGAAGCCCATATCCCCTTGCGGGGTTCCCTGGTGAAAACCTTCCGGCGTGTTAGACTCCGCGCCTCTGTTCTGGGTAACGTCAACCACTTGGTACCTGATCCCGAATTACGGATTCTGCACCAGTTCCTGACAGGAACACACAGATAAACAGCAAGAAAGGAGGTAAATCACATACTAAACTGTGCAGAACTCCATCTTCCAGCCTTCTCCGCAGGGTTTGTTCCGGGAGTCCTAAACTGAAGAGCAGATTTCTCAGTCGACACGGCATTCAGGTAAATGAATGGGCTTTGCACCCTAAAGTCGTTTCAGACAGGGATAGACAAATGGGCTTGGCCAGAGATAATTCTCATGGAGTCCCATCTGAACAACAAAGAGCCATAATCAAGTCAGGAATAAAGGAAGTGATCTTTGTGGATGTCATTTTAATGGGAATTTAATTTCTCTTATGTGTTTCTCAAATCATCCTGCTACCCAGGATAGTTAGGAAAATACAACAAAGATGCCGGGATTCTAATAAGCCCCGGCTTGGCCTAGAAGGCGGTGGTACACGGATCCGCAGAAAATGTTGAATACCTTTTCTGTTTTCTCTACGTCCAGATCTACTAAGACAGGGTCCTTGATTATCACAGATATCTGGATCATCTGTCTTGATGACGTGGCTCTTGAAATCTATATACTGAGGTCCAGAGGATTCTCACAGATGCTCAGAGCAAGGAAAACTTCCTTGGCTCGTATTTATCACCAAATATGGCAAGCCTATATTCATTGGTGCAATGGAAGAGGTATGGACCCATAATCTTGCAGAGTTTCTAGGGTTCTAGCATTCCTTTAGACAGGAATGGATAAAGGTTTAGCGGTGGCTTCCATGGAAATACAAGTGTCAGCATTGACTGTATGGTTCTGAAAGAAAAATACCAAATTGCAGGATGTGCGTACTTTTTCCCAGGAAATGCTGCGCATTCAACCTTCTCTTTTTCCTACTACAGGGTCAGGGAACCTAAATCTAGTCCTCAAAGCCTGTCAAGTTGCTCTGTTTAAACCACTAAATCAGAGGTGGCCAACCCGCGGCTCTCGAGCCGCATGCGGCTCTCTCCTTGTTGTGATGCGGCTCCCGCTCTCTCTCATTCAAGTGACGCGGCTCTTGACTCGCACCCGGCACTTGTCTCAGCCTTCCAACAGCCTGCCTCCTTCACAGGAGGCTTGGGAGGCGCCGGCACTGCTCCGCTCTATGTGGGATGTGAAGTTAGGACGTCACATCGCTTAATGAGAGGCGGAGCCGCTGCCACAGGAGAGGATGCAGTTGCGGGACTCGTGGACGCCGTTGTAAGTATGCAGTCTAGGCTGCGGCTGGTGTCTAAATGCCACAGCGGAGGAGGGGGTGGTGGTGGAGCCTGGAGCCTGCCATGAGAGCCTGTCTGCATGATGAGGGGTACCCAGGCGCCGCTGTCATCTGTGCGGTGAGGGGGACCCAGGTGCCACTGTCATCTGTGCGGTGAGGGCGGCCCAGCCAGCACCACACGCCGTGCGGTGAGGAGATCAGATGCTAAATACCTGCGGGGAGTGAGAGGGGAGGAGGAGGGAATACCGGGTCTTGGATGTTATGCTGTGTGTGGAGCTGGGGGGAATGCTGACTACTGTGTTTGGATATGGGGGGGATGCTGGGAACTGTGTTTGGATCTGGGGGGGATGCTGGCTACTGTGTGTGGAGCTGGGGGGATGCTGGCTACTGTGTGTGGAGCTGGGGGGATGCTGGCTACTGTGTGTGGAGCTGGGGCGGGGTGCTGAATAGTGGATACTGTGTGTGGAGCTGGGGGGATTCTGGATAGTGGATGCTCTGTGTGGATCTGGGGGGGGGGTGCTGGATAGTGGATACTGTGTGTGGAGCTGGGGGGGATGCTGGATAGTGGATACTGTGTGTGGAGCTGGGGGGATGCTGGATAGTGGGACTGTGTGGAGCTGGGGGGGATGCTGGATAGTGGAGACTGTGTCTGGAGCTGGGGGGGATGCTGGATAGTGGATGCTGTGTGTGGAGCTGGGGTGGTGGATAGTGGATACTGTGTTTGGAGCTGGGGGGGATGCTGGCCACTGTGTGTGGAGCTGGGGGGGGGGGGGGGTGCTGGATAGTGGATACTGTGTGTGGAGCTGGGGGGGGGGGGTGCTGGATAGTGGATACTGTGTGTGGAGCTGGGGGGGATGCTGGATAGTGGATGCTCTGTGTGGATCTGGGGGGGATTCTGGATAGTGGATGCTCTGTGTGGATCTGGGGGGGGGGTGCTGGATAGTGGATACTGTGTGTGGAGCTGGGGGGGATGCTGGATAGTGGATGCTGTGTGTGGAGCTGGGGGGGGAGTGTATAGTGGATACTGTGTGAGGAGCTGGGGGGGATGCTTGCGACTGTGTTTGGAGGTGGGGGGGATGCTGGCTACTGTGTGTGGAGCTGGGGGGGATGCTGGCTACTGTGTTTGGAGCTGGGGGGGATACTTGATACTGTATGTGGAGCTGTGGGGATGCTGGATAGTGGATACTGTGTCCCCTGTCACCCCACCTATAATCTGTCCCTGGGCTGGAATGACATGGGAGGGGCTGGAGTGACACATGGAGACGTGTACTATGTGAATCTGACTTTTTCGATTAATTTATGTGGTTTTGAATTTCAAAATTTATTTTATGTTTGTGGGTTTTAAAAAAAACATTTTATGTGGAAGTGTATTTTTCCAGTGTATTTTCTTGGGGAGTGTATTTTATGTGAAACTGGCTTTTTTCGGTGTATTTTCTGTTGATCTGGCTTGTTTCAGTGTATTTTATGTGAATATGGCTTTCTCTATGTTTGCAAAGTAAAAAGGTAAACAAAGTTTTATACTGGGAAGATTGTGTGCAGATGATGTATTATTTTCTATGTGCTGGGCTTACCACCTGCGTGACTAAAAATGGGGGAGAACGACACACACGGTCATGCTCCTACAAACATCATACTGAAGGCATACACACAAAAATGGGGCGTGGCCTGGTGCCAGCTAGGCCACGCCCCATTTTTTGGACGCGCCTTCGGCGCGCGCATGACAGTGACTCTTTAGCTTGACTACAGATATTTTTGGGCTCTTTGCCTCTGACTGGTTGGCCACCCCTGCACTAAATGAAGTGGATTTTAAATGGTTGACAGCTAAAGTTTTCTTTTCGGCTGACTATGGCTTCAGCTAGAAGAGTCAGATTTAGGAGCACTGTCATGTTAATCTCCTTTTCTGATGTTATCCAGATAAAGTAGCTCTCAGAACTAGGTCTGGGTATCTTCCTAAGGGGTGATCTATATTCCACCTTAATGAAGATATTGTAGTCCTGGTTTTTCAGGAATCTGGATTTTCTGCGGGAGATGCGTTGCTGGGCGTAGTCCGGACATTAAGGATCTACATGGATCGTACCAGTGCCATCAGAAAGACAAATTCTCTTTTCATCCTCTACGGTTTTCACAAGAGGGGATGGCCTGCTACTTGTCACAACTGAGGGCCTGAGCTGACGGGAGGTAGCCTCAGTTGTAGGGGCTGAGGTGTAGTGAAACCTGGGAGGTTGTATCAGACCCCTGGACATGTAAGTTACGCGTAGAGAGATTGCCCGAAGGCGTGACCACAACAACCAAGATAAAAGTCAATGATGTTTATTTGACAAACTCCATGCAACACAGCAGTAATAAAAGAGAAACGTAAAATCAGCAGTAATATAACACAGTTCCTGGGTATTACAGGATGGCAATGGCCACAGGGCTTTGGTAGTATGGGTACAGTTCTTATTGACCTCTAGATGGAAAGTCCTTACCAGACCCGACTGTAGTAATGGAGATAGCCCTGGATCATACCAGCTGATGTTCCATGGGAAGCTGGGCTGCTGTAGATAAAGTGGCTGCTGTGGGTACTGGTTGGAACCAGACAGATGTAAACACGGAGTGGATACTGGATGGAACCAGCCAAATAATAAATGAAGCTTGAGAGCGATGAAATACAAATGATAAATGAAGCTTGAGAACGGTGAAATATTAGTACCGGTGGTAAATGGAAATCTGCAGAAATGGTACCGGCACTTTAAGAAGAGCTGATCTCTGCTGGAAGCTAAATGCTGGAAGCAGGTGAATCTGTAGCTGGAAACAGATGAGTCCCAGAGGACTGGAGAGTCAGGCTGCACTGCAGGTGGTAGACTGGAGCAGGTCTCTTTAGTGGAAGCTTGGAGACAGGAACTGGAACCTGGAAAACAACCACAGGAGAGAGACAGACTGGAACAAGGTATGACAAACAAAGCACTGACGATTTCCTGGCCCAGGCACAGGATACTTTGTCAAAGTCAAAAATATTACATAGAGAGAACATACAAACTACACACATTTAAGTCGCTATACTTGCAAATATGCGCAGCGAGCACAGCAATATATGGTAACACACGCATTTGCTCGGACATGGCACGTAGATGGATTCGGCGCTTGTTTCATACAGTACATGGTTATAATAATGTCGGGCACCAGACATCATGGAGATTTAGAATTGGCTGATGAATTGATGTCATGAATGTGTATTATTTGAACAGAACCAGATGCGCCCGTCATGTTTGGTATTGAAGCAAGCAGATTGATGTGTGGGTTAGTTTGAGGCTTGTTGTGAAGTTGTGGGACATTGCAGCGGATAGATATGATTATATGTATAAAAGCTAAGATCATTTTGTTAGAACAATGAATGATCAAGCCAACCCTTTACTAAGATTTCAGGGCTGAACCTGATTAGCATATACAAAGCAAGAGAGACCCCTCCCCCAGGAACTAGGAAAACAGGCATGGCTAGAAAAGAAGTCAGTTTCAGTTTGCTTGGGGCCTCTGAGGACAGATATACTGTAGCTACTCACACAGCTACCTGGCACCCAGCAGCATGGCGGCTACATCCCCAGGACTGACCTCCAAACTAAAGGCTAAGTATTGAATTCACATGGCTAGATAAGGAAATATAGACAGATTGCTTTAAGGTCAATGGTGCTGGTTTAAATAGGATATTGTAACTTGTTTGTGTGATAGATCTGGGAATATATGCTGGTAGCAATGGCAGGCTGATATGTGTGGTTACATTGTGATCTGGTCTTGTGATGAATATGCTCTGGTTATTGAGATACTGAAGTTGTTTGGAATGTGAAATTGAATAAGATGGTTCTAGGAAGTTGGATTGTAATTGTGGAAGGTGATTTAGATGGTTTGGAATTGTAAAATCAGAACATATGCATTGTTTTGAGGCTTGGACATTTTGGAATAAAATGGAGTCTTGTGTCTTCTGCTATGTGATTGTGGTGTAGCAGAGAGTGCCATGTGTTTGGACCTGCAAATCTAAAATGGCTGCTGCCGGGTATTTTCCCCTCCCCCTTTCAACCATGTGGTGCAGTCTTTGGAATCATGGGAGTTTTCCCAAAATGGAGTCTAGCTTCTGTCCCATGCGGTATTGTAGGGTTGTGTATATAGGGACAGCCAGTATGGGTAAGGTCAAGTATTTTCTCCACAAAGATTCTCAGCATTGACTAACTGCGCAGCGATTGTCTCTCACATGTGTAGTTTTATCTGCAATCATATTGTTCTTATTGTTATTGTGAGCCATATCTCTCTCTCTCTCTCTTCTCCTCTTTCTCCCTCATTTTCCCTTAAACGTAAATTGTATTTTATTGTATTTTATGTGTAGTAACTTGGTTAGATATTCTATGTTATTTTGGTAGTGTATAGCTTGTATTGTATTATTCTTTTTGAACGTTCATTCTCTCACTAAAGGCGTTAGAACCTTAGACCGGTATTTGATTGGTTATTATAAATGCATAAAGGTTTCTCAGAGCGTCATAGTCGCACATACAGCTTTTAAGCTAACAAGGTTACACTGCATTACATCTACACATTGTCACTGCACAAATGTTTACAGTATAAGTACATTCCTTAAGGTATAGTTAAGGGAGTACCCTTGCGGTACTTTTTGCGCCAATTGCGTACTGCGTTCTTTAACCTTTAACGTGTTTTTAATAGGACAAATATTATAGACATTGTCAATTGGGGGCTCTCCTCCGGTCTTCACATATCTGCACTAGGTAACTTCAGCAGACATTATCGGTCAGCAAAGAGTGGAAGGTAGTATCCCTCGTTAAACCGTTTGTAGGTCGGGGATACTGCAGTGCTGGATATTAAAAAATATTTTTCACGTGTTCAAATCTGCGCTACTCTGTTCTGGCCATGTGCAAAATAGCTGGGTAATGAGTCCCAATACAAAACAACAATAGTGCAGTGAAAGTCAATGCATGCAAAGCACCACATCCAAATTAAACAGAAAATACTGATCTTTTATAATTGAGTAGTTCTCCAATTCCTGTATGTATTTTGAAGGTACTATAGTCCATATGATCCTGTAATCAGAAAAAAGCGCTTTCCTCTCAAGGGCATATACCCATAACAAGGGAGGTCAGCACAAAGAGAAAAACATAGTGCAGTATTTTTCATAAACCAGGCGTGTTCAAATACAAGTTTGCACTTACAACATCAAAAGGTTAAGATCGCATGTAACGTCTCCTCTCACAGAAACAACTCTCAAACAAACTGGAACTGACACCAGACTGCAAGTCATGTAATCAGGATGAGTCCCAGCGACCACAATTTAAAATAGATAGGGAATCTGCAGGTTTCTGTAAGTAAGATAACAGCGCTTTCCTCTTAAGGGCATTCACCCATTGTGGAAGAGGTCAGCACAAAAAAAGAATCATAGTGCAGTACTTTGTATAAAATCAGACGTATTTTAATACAAGACGCACTTACAACATTAAGAATTTAAAATCACATGTAAAAATCTCCTTTCACGGAAAACAGCACAGGGACACAGTATAATATCACCAAAGTCCTGTTGATGTAATTCGGGATGAGGGTCAGCAACCACAGGTCCGGATTCTGTAGGAGCCTCTCCTAGGTGATGATACCGAGTCCGTGAGTGTCCGATCAAATTGAGAGATAAGGTGCCACACTTAACGCGTTTCGGACCTCACTGGGTCCTTCATCATGATGAAGGACCCAGTGAGGTCCGAAACGCGTTAAGTGTGGCACCTTATCTCTCAATTTGATCGGACACTCACGGACTCGGTATCATCACCTAGGAGAGGCTCCTACAGAATCCGGACCTGTGGTTGCTGACCCTCATCCCGAATTACATCAACAGGACTTTGGTGATATTATACTGTGTCCCTGTGCTGTTTTCCGTGAAAGGAGATTTTTACATGTGATTTTAAATTCTTAATGTTGTAAGTGCGTCTTGTATTAAAATACGTCTGATTTTATACAAAGTACTGCACTATGATTCTTTTTTTGTGCTGACCTCTTCCACAATGGGTGAATGCCCTTAAGAGGAAAGCGCTGTTATCTTACTTACAGAAACCTGCAGATTCCCTATCTATTTTAAATTGTGGTCGCTGGGACTCATCCTGATTACATGACTTGCAGTCTGGTGTCAGTTCCAGTTTGTTCGAGAGTTGTTTCTGTGAGAGGAGACGTTACATGCGATCTTAACCTTTTGATGTTGTAAGTGCAAACTTGTATTTGAACACGCCTGGTTTATGAAAAATACTGCACTATGTTTTTCTCTTTGTGCTGACCTCCCTTGTTATGGGTATATGCCCTTGAGAGGAAAGCGCTTTTTTCTGATTACAGGATCATATGGACTATAGTACCTTCAAAATACATACAGGAATTGGAGAACTACTCAATTATAAAAGATCAGTATTTTCTGTTTAATTTGGATGTGGTGCTTTGCATGCATTGACTTTCACTGCACTATTGTTGTTTTGTATTGGGACTCATTACCCAGCTATTTTGCACATGGCCAGAACAGAGTAGCGCAGATTTGAACACGTGAAAAATATTTTTTAATATCCAGTTTCTTTGAGCATTGGATGAATGCTCTCTTTACGTGTTCTCTGCTGCACAGCTCTGTTTTTTTGCGCATATTAGTAACCTCTTCTACCTTTCACTTTGTCTTTATTTTTCATCTATTGAGTGTTACATACTGCAGTGCTGACCAGTTAATTGTCTGCTTCACTTGGTAAGGAGTGCTGAGGGAATTCGGGAACTGGAAGGTAGGAACAGTACGTTATTGTCTTTGAAAATCTTTTTTTTTCTTTTTTTTTTCTATTTGGTGCCAACTACACACGCAGATTGGATGGTTTGTCTGTTTAAATAGGTTTAAAATAATTTTTAATCGCTCTGCAGCGCGTGATAACTAAAAGGAGCTGGCATGATGATTTTCTTTGTGACAAATGGTCTGTCCACCATTTTGTGTAGCCCTCATGGATGTGGAAGGGGGAGGATCAGCGGCCATTTTGGGAAGGTCTTTTTTTTTTTTTTTGAACGGCTGATTTTCAGTTGACTCAGGAAATAATCAGCCATCCATTGTCAAAAAGAAATCATCATTTAATGAGTTTTTTTTAATGCATTTATTTAATCTATATCATAGTCAATCATAAGTAATAGTGATTGGTACTTATATGTAAAATCTATATGCGTGTGCTTACATCAATGTATGTTATTAGATTAAATTTAGAATTGCATGTTCATTTGTGTAAGTTTCACATCTCACCTTCCTGTTTGCCATTTGCATTGATAACGTGCTAAGAAAGATTTGTTGCTATTAGTAGTTAAAAAGATAAAAAGTAATATTTAAGGTTATAATTGTAAAAAGCACACACGCAGCTCTACCTAAAGGTACAAGGAGAGATTGGTGTGGTGCTCGGTAGACGATCGAGGATCATCTACATTGATAAACGTGTTAGTTGTGTTACGGTGGATAAAATACTGGTGTACACGTGTCTCTAACAAAGGGTGAGACTCGCGTGCGCAAAGGCCGACGCACGCAGCGTAAATTACGCAACGGAGCGTCTGGGTACGCCCACGTAACTCAAGTCACACGATAGTGTTATTTTAGCAGGCGAAGAGGTGGCAATGCGATAAATAGCGCAAGTCGATTTTAGTGTCCGAAATTTAAATTAACAGATCCTTCTCCAAATTTACAACACATCTGGTCTAAAGGAAATTTCTGCGCAGAAATAGAAATAGAAACAAAAGTGTACATGTGGTGAGTGAGTGTTTTGCATATATAAGTTTTTTTACAATATTGGGGATTGAACCAAAGAAATCACGAGTTCTCGTGAAGGTACATACGTATAAGTGACATACGTGGTGGCTAGGGAGGCATCTCTGGTTAAACATAAAATTTGAGCATTAGAGTGTAGCGGACCAGGAGGTATAGCAGACCTGGAGGTCAGACCAGGAGGTCTTATAACAGACCAGGAGGTCTAGGTACAAAGAAGTCCGCTATAGAGACAAGGCACAACACCAAGAAGGGTTGGTGCAACACCCATATAGGCCATAAAAGCTCAGGCTGAAGGAATTCGCAGCTGCTGAATGTCGATTCCGTTGGTCGCTCCGTACATAAGATTAGTTGCTTATGTACTGAACGATTGTACCGCACGTAATTGTGTACATTAGTTAGTAATCTGACCTAGTACCATTAGAGTAAAGGGGTCACAAACGCTATTTGTACAATCTAACGTGATTTGTGTAATTTTTTATTTTCTCAAGAAGGGAAGTTCGCTGGTCACTCAGGAACTATCTGACAACCCCACAGTTACTGGAAAGGGTTAATGCTCTGCGGATTACACTCACATGTTCCAGTAAACAAAGGTTCATAGGGGCCCTGGGTCGAGTACGCCAGCACTATATCAGTGTGAACAGGTCGTATTGGTCGGCGTGGGCAGAGTGAGTAAGGTGCTCGGTAAACCTTACCGTCAACCTATCTTTGAATATTTTGGTTTTTTGTACGGGTTCGCTGAAGACCCTGATATAAAGGTCAGAGGTAGAGCAAGCAACACCTGCAAATTATGGGGGCCAGTTGTTCAGGAAGGGGGCGATCAACCTCGGTTCGGGTTGATTCAGTGAACCGACCAGTCGGGTCGGCAAGGTACGTAATGTGTGAAAAATACGGGTCACACACAGAAGTTTTATGTGATGAATGGGAGAGAATGACTGTACATGACGGGGAGAAATCCCCAAGAGTAGGCAGCTTTAGCCCAGAAGTGTTACAGAACCTAAGGAGAAGGATAGGTCTCATTAAATCAGTAAAGAGACGGATCAAACATTATGATTGTTTAAAATTGTGGCAACAGGAAAGTGAAATGCAAAGAGAGTTAACTGACATATCTGACCCTCATCTTGGGAAGAGAGACATGGCAATGGAGAGGATTATGGTTGCAGAGAAATGGCACAATGTTGTATGATAAAAATGCACTTAGTAACTGTATTAAGAACGAAAGTAACAAATGTAATAATGTTTATAAAAATGAAAGTGTAAAAATCACAAATGTTAACCTGTGCAAGTCGCACCCCATGTTAAACTTCCCTCAGGATTATCAGCAAGAAAGTGAGCCCAGAACGATGTCGGCATCTCTTCCAGCAGCCAGCCTACAAGACATCCAGGTGGACGCGACCAAATTGGTAAAGGCAATAATCAAACCCCCTAACGGAGGGTCAGGTGAGGTCGTGTCCACAGGTACGTACAATGTTTTATATCACGCACAAACAAATGTACCCCATATTGTAAGACCAAAACAAGGTGATGTAATTGAATTTAGTCCTGTCAGGGTGATCACAGTCCCCAATGGGAAGACTGATGATCAGGGAACCATTCCCGTCAAGGACAGTGCAATGCGCTGTCCCTGGTCCCGGACCGAATTGAGATCAATCATGTCTGATTTCCCAGATCCTAGGAAAGACCTAAGTGTATGATCAAAGATTCACAGAAGGTATATCAACTCCCTAGACAACGACATAATCATGGTATCCAAGGAATCAGGGAGGTACAGGGAAAGCGGTTGATGGTGATGAGCATCCAAGCGTTTGAGGTGGCATCAAATCAACCAAGACCCCATTTCACTGACACTTGGAGGAAGCCCAGGGTTTGTGATCTTTGCAAAAGAGAAGGGCATTATGCCAGTAACTGCAACAGCCCACATAAAGTCAGACCCCCTAGACATGAATATGAGCATGAATATGACACACCAAATTATAATCAGGGATCATATAGGAAGAATTTTGGGCCACACCCATAATATGTAGTCAAGAAAGGTGATCACTAGGACGGATGGTAAGCCTGAGGTAACAGTTAATAAATTGGGAGGTCATTCCCTGAAGACACAGGAATGACCGGGTGAAACGTTGTAAATGTATCTGTGAAATGTTTCTTTTCTCTCCCCATCTCTGACGATTATTGATAGGACTCAAACATTGCATATCTACTTGGTCTTTGCAGAAGTCTACCAAACCCCAGCATGACCTATCCGCATCAATGTATTCTGGCCAGATACAGAGGGTGGAGTATGGAGGTGCTGGTGGGAGGGACTGCGCAAGGAAACCATTGGACATGTAGATATGACAGCCTGATGATCTGACAATGTTTTAAAATGTTTGAAAAATGTTTTTTTTCCCTGTTGTTGTTCTCTGTTGATTTATGTGATATATACATATATGAATTGTTCTCTCTCTCTTTTTTTTTTTTTTTTTTTTCTCTCTTCTTTCTCATGTTTTCATGTTTTAAAGATGGTATGTCACACATCAGTTAGACAAATGGTAATGCAAGATTTTTGCTCCTTACAGAGAGATCGCTGGTTTGGAAGGAATATTGCATCACCGGAATGTTCGGTTGGAAGACTGAGAGACAGCACCTTTGAGATGACGACAGAACAGGAAGAACGACAAAGACTAGAGAACTTAATTATCGTAACAAGTTTCTCTCCCCCTCAAACTGATTTTCTGTACCCCCATTACAAATTTCTCCTTTTCTCCTCCTGTAATATGGACTTGCCCCAAGAGACTGTAATATGGATTTTTCATGTTGACCCTGATGTTGACCAGAGCAGTCTGTTTCGGTGAGAGTACCAGTGAGGTCGAGAAAGGATCCAGAAAGGTTCTGATGACTGAGACGGAGGTGTAAATTTCCAATAGCAACACAACCACCAAGCAAAGGCGAGTACCGGAAACGATCTAGCAGCCATGTTATTTGTAAACATTGTTAGCTGAAAAGAGAACTGTGGCCCTCATTCCGAGTTGATCGGTCGCAAGGCGAATTTAGCAGAGTTACACACGCTAAGCCTACGCCTACTGGGAGTGTATCTTAGCTTCTTAAAATTGCGACCGATGTATTCGCAATATTGCGATTACAAACTACTTAGCAGTTTCAGAGTAGCTTCAGACTTACTCTGCCTGTGCGATCAGTTCAGTGCTTGTCGTTCCTGGTTTGATGTCACAAACACACCCAGCGTTCGCCCAGACACTCCTCCGTTTCTCCAGCCACTCCTGCGTTTTTTCCGGAAACGGTAGCGTTTTCATCCACACGCCCCTAAAACGCCGTGTTTCCGCCCAGTAACACCCATTTCCTGTCAATCACATTACGATCGCCGGAGCGATGAAAAAGCCGTGAGTAAAAATACTATCTTCATTGTTAAATTACTTGGCGCAGTCGCAGTGCGAATATTGCGCATGCGTACTAAGCGGATTTTCATTGCGATGCGATGAAAAATACCGACCGATCAACTCGGAATAAGGGGCCCGTATCTGTAGACTCTGTGACAGTGTAGTAGAGGATGGGTGCATCAAGGAATGTCAGTCCAGTTTTAACATTAACATGAACCGGCATCCATTGAGTGACTATCACTCCTTAGTGGGTAATGTGTTAAATCAGACAGATTGTTGGGTATGCTCTCAAGTACCTCAAGGCCATAGCAAATCAGGGCTAGTACCATTTCCTTTAACGGTAGGGGAGGTACTTGAGCTAAAGGGTGGGAGACCGGTGGACAGGAGGTTTAATATCTCCAGCCCTCCTAGTTTGAAGCTCCACCAATATCATGTGGATAGGTCCCTAATATGTTTTAACATTTCCAATCCCCGAAGGCCGGGAAATTGGGAAGTGTCATGGAATAACCGAACCATGACCTTTTCATATAGAGCAGATAGAATGCCCACAGATACAGAACTTATACGCCACATAGCCAGTAGAGGAAAATCTTTCCGGTATATGTATACCCTAGGAAGTAGGATTACGAGAGTTGGAGAGGTATCACCAGGATACTGTGCACATATCGTACAAACTGATACGTGTACTAAACAGATGGGAGAATTAGGGTTAGGAGATTTCACATGGAAGATGTGTAATATGGTAATGTCCTACTCCGTCCCATATGTTCTCCCTGATGATGCATATTTCATATGCGGGAGGAAGGCGTATAAAGTGGCTTGCCCCAAACTCTGAAGGATTGTGTTATATTGGAAAAGTACTACCTGAGGTAATGAGTCTAAGGAGTGAGGAAATTGTAATTCCAATAGATTTGATTTATGACCCAACGGTAGAAACAATGATGTGATGAAAATGCGATTATACGGTCCGTTTCTTTCACCTGTTTCTCCGTTTTCTCCAAGGTAAAAAGACCCACTTGGACGAGGAATTTGATGAGCCTGTATACAGACAACTGAGGGATTAAAGAAGAAGTTTTGACAACCTTATACACAGATATTTGATGAACTATGCCATAGACCCCCAGTTTCCCTAGAAATTAAAAATTTACGCTAGCCCAACACTTTTGTAAGTCTATGGACATTGACAAAGCTTTTTGCTCGCACCTTTTTGGGCAAAAGCACAAAGAAGACTGCATTCAACAGACACCGAACAAGACTTCAACCGACAAATGTTCATTAACCTGACATAGAATACCACTGCATTTACTATAATTGTTCTTTATCTTCATTTCTACAACCCTCAGGTAATGACACACATAGTCGATAGGGAATACAGGCACAGATATCAGCAATCACATATCCCCCCATTCATGTATCATCAACTAAGATGTGCTCTCCCATTTTGTTGCAACCAAAAAAACCGAGACGAGCTCGGTAAAGTTTGACAGCCCATCCACAGACCCTTAATACGGGATAAGAAGGAATTCAAATGTATACTTCGCAATACCTCGAAGCTTGATTTAAAACACGTACGGCACGATGATACATGACCCCCCTAACATGGATTCATACACACATGCTTCTGCTATCTCACTAGGTCATACCTTTTTCCCACCTTCTTCTCTCCTCCCTTACCCAATCATAGAAATGTATTTACATATGACATATATTCTCTTTTTGAAATGTTTTAGGAAGTGGCAGTTATTGGTGACTGCCAAAGGGTGGACTGTCAAAGTCAAAAATATTACATAGAGAGAACATACAAACTACACACATTTAAGTCGCTATACTTGCAAATATGCGCAGCGAGCACAGCAATATATGGTAACACACGCATTTGCTCGGACATGGCACGTAGATGGATTCGGCGCTTGTTTCATACAGTACATGGTTATAATAATGTCGGGCACCAGACATCATGGAGATTTAGAATTGGCTGATGAATTGATGTCATGAATGTGTATTATTTGAACAGAACCAGATGCGCCCGTCATGTTTGGTATTGAAGCAAGCAGATTGATGTGTGGGTTAGTTTGAGGCTTGTTGTGAAGTTGTGGGACATTGCAGCGGATAGATATGATTATATGTATAAAAGCTAAGATCATTTTGTTAGAACAATAAATGATCAAGCCAACCCTTTACTAAGATTTCAGGGCTGAACCTGATTAGCATATACAAAGCAAGAGAGACCCCTCCCCCAGGAACTAGGAAAACAGGCATGGCTAGAAAAGAAGTCAGTTTCAGTTTGCTTGGGGCCTCTGAGGACAGATATACTGTAGCTACTCACACAGCTACCTGGCACCCAGCAGCATGGCGGCTACATCCCCAGGACTGACCTCCAAACTAAAGGCTAAGTATTGAATTCACATGGCTAGATAAGGAAATATAGACAGATTGCTTTAAGGTCAATGGTGCTGGTTTAAATAGGATATTGTAACTTGTTTGTGTGATAGATCTGGGAATATGTGCTGGTAGCAATGGCAGGCTGATATGTGTGGTTACATTGTGATCTGGTCTTGTGATGAATATGCTCTGGTTATTGAGATACTGAAGTTGTTTGGAATGTGAAATTGAATAAGATGGTTCTAGGAAGTTGGATTGTAATTGTGGAAGGTGATTTAGATGGTTTGGAATTGTAAAATCAGAACATATGCATTGTTTTGAGGCTTGGACATTTTGGAATAAAATGGAGTCTTTTGTCTTCTGCTATGTGATTGTGGTGTAGCAGAGCGTGCCATGTGTTTGGACCTGCAAATCTAAAATGGCTGCTGCCGGGTATTTTCCCCTCCCCCTTTCAACCATGTGGTGCAGTCTTTGGAATCATGGGAGTTTTCCCAAAATGGAGTCTAGCTTCTGTCCCATGCGGTATTGTAGGGTTGTGTATATAGGGACAGCCAGTATGGGTAAGGTCAAGTATTTTCTCCACAAAGATTCTCAGCATTGACTAACTGCGCAGCGATTGTCTCTCACATGTGTAGTTTTATCTGCAATCATATTGTTCTTATTGTTATTGTGAGCCATATCTCTCTCTCTCTCTCTCTTCTCCTCTTTCTCCCTCATTTTCCCTTAAACGTAAATTGTATTTTATTGTATTTTATGTGTAGTAACTTGGTTAGATATTCTATGTTATTTTGGTAGTGTATAGCTTGTATTGTATTATTCTTTTTGAACGTTCATTCTCTCACTAAAGGCGTTAGAACCTTAGACCGGTATTTGATTGGTTATTATAAATGCATAAAGGTTTCTCAGAGCATCATAGTCGCACATACAGCTTTTAAGCTAACAAGGTTACACTGCATTACATCTACACATTGTCACTGCACAAATGTTTACAGTATAAATACATTCCTTAAGGTATAGTTAAGGGAGTACCCTTGCGGTACTTTTTGCGCCAATTGCGTACTGCGTTCTTTAACCTTTAACGTGTTTTTAATAGGACAAATATTATAGACATTGTCAACTTATACCTGCAGCAATGCAGGCATTGGCTGGGCAATTATGCAGATTTCCAGAGGCAGTGGATTGGTGGAACTGAGACATGTGATTGGATCCAACATGGCTGTACCCATGTTAGAACTTGGAGCGAAAGCTGGTTTGGAAACCATGTGGAAACATAACAGTAATGGCGGCACCAGCCGCAGAGGACAGGAGACGCCATGCAGGATTCAAACATGGTGCCGCTGGGACAGCGTCTCAGCGTGACAGGAGGGATATGCAGAATGTGGACACAGATGAGATCCGGCCTTGGAACGCTGAGCCAGCCTCAGGAGACATCTGAAAGGCAAGTAATGGCGTCCAGATACCCGGATCGTGACAGCACCCCCCCCTTTAGGAGTGGCTCCAGGACACTTCTTAGGCTTTAGAGGAAACTTCGAGTGGAAATTCCGGACCAAGACAGGAGCATGGACATCTGAGGCATTGGTCCAAGAGCGTTCTTCAGGACCATAGCCCTTCCAGTCAATAAGATACTGCAACTGACCGTAACGGAAACGTGAGTCCAGAATCTTGGCCACCTCATACTCGACTCCCCATTGAGTCTGAACTTTAGGAGCTGGAGGAAGTGCAGAATGAAACCGATTCAGGATCAGCGGTTTCAACAGGGAAACATGGAATGTCCTGGGTATTTTCAAGAAGGGAGGTAACTGGAGTCTGTAAGCAACGGGATTGATGACTTGTTCAATTTTAAAAGGACCGATGAAACGAGGTGCAAATTTCATGCTGGGAACTCTCAACCTCAAATTCTTCGTGGACAACCATACACGATCACCCACCTTGAGAGCAGGAACTGCTCTACGCTTCCTATCGGCAAACTTCTTGTACCTGAATGAGGCTTTAAGCAGGGCCGCGCGGACATTCTTCCAGTTATTTGAAAACTGACGCAAGGTGACATCCACTGCTGGAACAGAAGTTGCTGGAAGCGGTTGGAATTCTGGAATTTTAGGGTGGAATCCATAGTTGATGAAGAATGGTGTTGAAAAAGATGAGGAATGGTATTGATTGTTGTGGCTAAACTCGGCCCAAGGAAGGAGTTGAACCCAGTCATCTTGGGAGGAAGACACATAAATGCGGAGGAAGGCCTCCAAGTCCTGATTCACCCTCTCGGTCTGACCATTGGTCTGAGGATGGTAAGCTGTAGCAAACTTTAACTTGACTTGGAGGGCTTGACACAAACTTCGCCAAAATTTGGCTACGAATTGTACTCCACGATCGGAGATGATCTCTTCAGGAAGACCGTGAAGTCGGAAGATCTCTTGGATAAACACTTGGGCCAACTTGGAAGCTGACGGGAGACCGGTGAGGGGTATGAAATGTGCCATCTTGGTGAACCGGTCAACTACCACCCAGATGGTATTAAACTTGTTGCATATAGGCAGATCTGTAACAAAGTCCATCGACAAATGGGTCCACGGTCGACTGGGAACAGATAATGGAACCAGTTGCCCCGCAGGCGACTGGCGGAGGACTTTGTGTTGGGCACACTTTGGGCAAGAGGCAATAAACTCCTTGACGTCCTTCTTCAGAGTTGGCCACCAGTAGGACCTAGAGATAAACTCGAGGGTTTTCTGAATGCCTGTATGTCCGGCAAAACGGGAAGCATGGGCCCAATGCATGAGCTTCTTCCTCAACACCGGCTTCACAAAACTTTTCCCTGGTGGGGGCATAGAGTCCATCCTTACCGTGGAGAATGCCAACGGATTAATAATAGGATGCTTGTCTGAAGACTCTGACTCGTTTTCTTGCTCCCAAGAGCGGGAAAGGGCATCGGCCTTGCGATTCTGAGAGCCCGGACAGAACTGGAGTTTAAAGTCGAACCTGGAAAAGAAAAGTGCCCATCTGGACTGACGAGGGTTAAGACATTGTGCGCCTTTTAGGTATAAAAGATTCTTGTGGTCGGTAAGTATCGTGATTGAATGAGAAGCTCCCTCCAACAGATATCTCCACTCCTCTAGAGCGAGCTTGATGGCTAGCAACTCCTGGTCGCCAATGGCATAGTTGCGCTCAGCTGGGGAGAACTTCCGGGAGAAGAAACTGCTAGGATGTAGATGGCCATCTTTAGCCCTCTGGGATAACACCGCTCCTACTACAACGGAGGAGGCATCCACCTCTAAGATGAAAGGAGAGTCTGTGTCGGGCTGTTTCAGAACAGGTGCAAAGATGAAACGTTGTTTTAGAAGATGAAAAGCTTGCGTAGCTTCTTCAGACCACTTGGACGGGTTAGCACCCTTCTTGGTTAATGCAGTGATAGGCGCCACAATGGTGGAAAAGTCTTGTATGAACTTTCTGTAATGATTGGCGAACCCTAAGAACCTCTGGACCCCTTTGAGGGTTAAGGGTATTGGACAATTCTGGATTGCTTGTAGTTTCTCAGGATCCATCTCTAGTCCGGAACCGGACACGATGTAACCTAGGAACGGAATGGATTTAACTTCAAAGACACATTTCTCCAATTTGCAATAGAGATGATTGACACGGAGATGGGACAGAACCTCCTTTACCCAGAAACGATGTTCCTCCAGATTATTGGCAAAAATGAGGATATCATCTAGATAAACCACGACATGGCGGTATAAAATGTCCCTGAAGATCTCATTCACGAAATGTTGGAAGACAGCTGGAGCGTTGCTCAATCCAAAGGGCATGACGAGGTACTCATAATGTCCATCACGGGTGTTAAAAGCGGTCTTCCACTCGTCGCCCTCACGGATCCGGATGAGATTGTAGGCACCCCTCAAATCCAACTTTGTAAAGATGGTTGCTCCGCTGACTCTATCAAAGAGCTCTGTAATCAAAGGTAAAGGATACCGGTTCTTGACGGTAATGTCGTTCAGACCTCTGTAACTGATGCACGGTCGCAGACCACCGTCCTTCTTCTTAACGAAGAAGAAGCCTGCGCCAGCTGGAGAAGAAGAAGGTCGGATAAAACCTTTCGCCAGGTTCTCTTTGATGTATTCCTCCATGGAGTGCGTCTCAGGCAGAGACAACGGGTAAGTTCGGCCTCGAGGTGGAACCTTCCCTGGAATGAGATCAATTGGGCAGTCCCATTCTCTATGAGGAGGAAGGATATCAGCAGAAACCTTACTGAACACGTCCGTGTAGTCTTGATATGGAGGAGGTGGAACATCAGACGACCTGGGGAAAGAAGAACAAACAGGAAGCACTTTGGATAAACAAGTTTTAGCACAGGAGGGACCCCATGCTAGTATTTGCGTAGTCGTCCAGTCAATCGACGGATTGTGGAGACGGAGCCATGGAAGGCCCAAAACCACTGGATGTGTGGCTCTTGGAATCACTAGGAAGGAAATAAATTCTGCATGAAGAACTCCCACTCTCAGACAAACTGGTAGAGTCCTTAGAGAAATAACTGCGTCGAAAATCTTGCTGCCATCTACTGCAGTTAAGGAGATGGACGAAGGAAGTCTCTCGGTGGGTAGGGACAACCGTTTAACATAAGCTTCGGTTATGAAATTCCCAGCTGCTCCGGAATCAAGGAGGGCAATGACGTTCCTGTAACGTTGAGCAATTTGGAGCGAGACTGGGAGATTACAATCATGAGGAGATGGAGAGGAGAACATTACTCCTAGCCGGCCCTCTCCTTGGCGAGCTAGGATTTGGAGTTTCCCGGACGTTTGGGACAAGCATTGATAATGTGAGACGGAGCTGCACAATAGAGACAGAGAGACTCAGAGAGACGTCTTCGGCGCTCAGCGGGAGATAGACGGGAACGGCCAATTTGCATGGGTTCATCCTTGGATGGAGACGGTTGACGAAGAGGAGGAGCAGAAGATTTTGGAGCAAACGATCTTCCTCGCTCGGTTGCTCTCTCTCTGAAATGTAGATCAACCTTTGTGCAAAGAGAAATTAGCTCATCCAACTTAGAAGGCAAGTCTCTGGTAGCTAACTCATCCTTGATGCGTTCTGATAAGCCATGCCAGAATGCAGCATACAGGGCCTCGTCGTTCCATGCCAGTTCGCATGCCAGGATTTTGAACTGTATGAGATACTGTCCCACAGTACGTGTTCCCTGGAGTAAACGGAGAATCTCAGATGAAGCAGAGGTTACCCGGCCTGGCTCGTCGAAGATGCACCTGAATGTTGCCACAAAGTCCGTATAAGAGGACAGCAGGGGATCAGACGTCTCCCATAAAGGTGATGCCCAGTCAAGGGCTGAGCCGCTGAGAAGGGAAATGATATAGGCAATTCTAGTACGGTCGCTGGGAAAATTTCCAGGCTGAAGCTCAAAGTGGATTTCGCATTGGTTAAGAAATCCCCTGCAGAACCTTGGAGATCCGTCAAACTTTGCTGGCGTTGGGAGATGAAGACGTGGACTGGAAATGGGTAAGGAGGGTGGGGTTACAACTGGTGTCACTGTAGTGGACGCACCGGACGTGGCAGGTCCACGAAGGGTCGTTTGAATCCCATCCAGCCGCGTAGAGAGATCCTGGAGACAGCGGATGATGTGGCCTTGTGCAGCCTCCTGATGTTCGAGTCTGGCTGCCAGTTCTTGCATCGGCCTAGCCGCTTGATCCTGGTCTCCGGCTGGATTCATATGGTCAGTGCTTACTGTCACAACTGAGGGCCTGAGCTGACGGGAGGCAGCCTCAGTTGTAGGGGCTGAGGTGTAGTGAAACCTGGGAGGTTGTATCAGACCCCTGGACATGTAAGTTACGCGTAGAGAGATTGCCCGAATTCGTGACCACAACAACCAAGATAAAAGTCAATGATGTTTATTTGACAAACTCCATGCAACACAGCAGTAATAAAAGAGAAACGTAAAATCAGCAGTAATATAACACAGTTCCTGGGTACTACAGGATGGCAATGGCCACAGGGCTCTGGTAGTATGGGTACAGTTCTTATTGACCTCTAGATGGAAAGTCCTTACCAGACCCGACTGTAGTAATGGAGATAGCCCAGGATCATACCAGCTGATGTTCCATGGGAAGCTGGGCTGCTGTAGATAAAGTGGCTGCTGTGGGTACTGGTTGGAACCAGACAGATGTAAACACGGAGTGGATACTGGATAGAACCAGCCAAATAATAAATGAAGCTTGAGAGCGATGAAATACAAATGATAAATGAAGCTTGAGAACGGTGAAATATTAGTACCGGTGGTAAATGGAAATCTGCAGAAATGGTACCGGCACTTTAAGAAGAGCTGATCTCTGCTGGAAGCTAAATGCTGGAAGCAGGTGAATCTGTAGCTGGAAACAGATGAGTCCCAGAGGACTGGAGAGTCAGGCTGCACTGCAGGTGGTAGACTGGAGCAGGTCTCTTTAGTGGAAGCTTGGAGACAGGAACTGGAACCTGGAAAACAACCACAGGAGAGAGACAGACTGGAACAAGGTATGACAAACAAAGCACTGACGATTTCCTGGCCCAGGCACAGGATACTTATACCTGCAGCAATGCAGGCATTGGCTGGGCAATTATGCAGATTTCCAGAGGCAGTGGATTGGTGGAACTGAGACATGTGATTGGATCCAACATGGCTGTGCCCATGTTAGAACTTGGAGGGAAAGCTGGTTTGGAAACCATGTGGAAACATAACAGTAATGGCGGCGCCAGCCGCAGAGGACAGGAGACGCCATGCAGGATTCAAACATGGCGCCGCTGTGACAGCGTCTCAGCGTGACAGGAGGGATATGCAGAATGTGGACACAGATGAGATCCGGCCTTGGAACGCTGAGCCAGCCTCAGGAGACATCTGAAAGGCAAGTAATGGCGTCCAGATACCCGGATCGTGACACTACTAAACAGATGCTAGCAAGATGGCTTTGAATGACAATTTCAGAAGTATATTCTTATGCTGATCTCCCTGTCCCGGCTAATGTCTCTGCTCACTCTACACGTAAGGAAGGTGTTTCATGGGTAGCACAATATTGTGCTTGAGCAGAACAGATATGTAAGGCAGCCACATGGCTTCCAATAAACACATTCAATCAGACATTATGCCTGGGATACCTGTTATGCACACCAGTGCCAGCAGGAATGTACTGGTGTCTGAACGGTGAGGGATGCAAAACAAATGAACTCACAGACAGACTGGGGAATATGACATTACATACACAGAAGGTGATAGGGTAACAAAATAAACACAAAATGAACAGAGAAGCCCAAAGGCTAAGAAACTGGGTGTCTCCCTAGTATTAGGAATGCTCAGATGGAAAGAAGCGAGATGTAGTGATTTAATACGTAGAGAACCCGAAATGCTGTTGCTAAGGGCAACAGCAAAAACCCTAAAGGGTTACCAACGGGTGTGGCAGTAAACTCCTTGGTCAGAGATGGAATAATAGACACAAGGAGAGTCTCCACAATCCTAGTCCTCACTTGCAGTGCACTGGTTCAGCTTACTGCCACTAAACTGACACCTGAACACCTTGCACAGTGAGAAAGGATTTTGGCAGGCAAGTCTGAGAATACAGCCGCAAACTTGCTAGGTTCACAGAGTAGCAAAAGAACCCCAGCAGGTTAAACGACTGACTCCAGTCTTACTGCTAGGTCTGGATTGGCAGAGTGTAATACCAAATCCCAAGGCCTATTTGCAGTAAGCAACAAACAAATACAAAGTTTACACAGTACTAGCTAGCTTTCAGGAACTGACTAACCAACAAAGATTCAGCAGCATCTGCCTAACCTGAGAAGAGGGTTTATATAGCAGGTGCTGTCCACGCCCCACTCAGACCTCACAGACTGTGAGCACAAAAACCAGCACCGGATCCCCTGCCGTGCACAGAGCCTGTAACCACTGCACAGCAAAAGACCCGAACCGGAGTATCAGCTACGCTCAGGTTACTCCGCTAGCACTTGTCTCCCAGTTGCCATGACGACGTGGCAGCACAGAGCAGGAGACCCTAACAATACCTTTGCCTCTCATGATGCTGAATTCGGGCGTAAGGTTCTCCTATTTAACCAGGAGCGTCCCCACCACTAAAAATTGCTTTGGGAAGTCCCAATGTTATCCTGTGGATAACCTGTGGACCCTGCCATAGAAATATACGTTATGGTAAGAACTTACCATTGATAACGGTTTTTCTCCTATGTCCACAGGTTTCCACAGAGATCCTACCCTGACGCACCTGATTTGAGAATCTTTATACTCACTAAACTCTTCCCTCTTGCATGGAAGAGTGTGCATGTGTGTTTTTCTTGCCTGAATAGGGTTCTACATAATGCTCCTGCCTAAATGCTTTGGAATACAACTGATTTGCCTGAGCCAGTGGGTGGGGATATATGGACGAGCCTGTTGCATCCTGGGAGGACTGAAAGCTTGGGATTGTTTGGTGCCAATCTGCTGTCGCTCCATCGTATCCCAATGTTATCCTGTGGAAACCTGTGGACATAGGAGAAATACCATTATCAACGGTAAGTTATTACCATAACGTATATTTCTCTCACCTGCAGGTAATCAAAACAATTACTACAACTCTCACCAGCTGCACAGTGAACTAGGATACTATAACACTGCAGTGTCTGCTTTGCCTAGGTAATCTGGAGTTATTGTTATAAGCAGAATTTAGGCTGTTTAATTGTTCGATATTTGGGGAATTTGGGATGTCCTCCTCCCATATCATTATTTGTTTGTTTTAGCTTTTATTGCCCACCAGTGGGTGTTAGGAAATGGGTGGGGTTTTAATCAGTGAACCTATACCTTACACATGTTAATGTTAGTTCATATTAGAGTATAGTTGGCCGATTAAGCCTGGCTGATTGATACAGGGAGTAGGCTCAAAGGGAGAAGATATATAATTTTAATATCGAAGCCTGGACTTAGCCTAGACTTAAACTAGACGAAAAACTGAAAGAAAACCTTAAACAACACAAACAACAACAGACGAACTACTTATCAATATCAACTGTATATGCAAATTTATCACCCTCCAACTTTCAGTTTGTGAACACTATGCAACCCATTTGCAGAAAGGAACATATGTAAGATCAAGTTTCCATCCATAATCAGGATCACACAGATCTTTGGGACAATTGTGAGTTCATCTTCTTATCACACCTAACAACTCCTGTCTGTGTAACCTGGACAATAAGCACTGTATGTCCATGTTTTTTATAACGCACTTACAACTTTTACTTTCTCCTTCAGTTACTTGTATGCTTATTTGCAGTATTCACAAACATCTTCATGCACATGCTGAACCTATATCATTTTGTCTTTACACACCTGCAAATCCAGTCCAAATTACCTTTGCTTCTTGCTAACCCTCTCATGTCTTCTCATTTCTAACACCTCCTTCTACTTCAATTTCTGCAACCACATAAACTTTCTGCTGTAACCAAATTACTGCCACTGAACACTTCCAACAGTGTACTTTCAACTGAATTTCTGCTATCCTACTGCTTTGTTCATCTTACATCCACCACTCCTATTTCCAAATTTATCATACTATTTACCTCCTCCACACTACAGTATGTCTAGCCTGTCACTATCACCCCCCAATACTCCTTGTCTGCCCTATCCTTTTCTCTGTCCCCTGCTCCCACCTCTATCCTTCTCCCCTAGTCTCCTACATTTCCTCCTCTCTCCCCTCCTTTGTCTCCCATCCACTCCACTGCCTCACTTCCACTCCTCCCCTGATACCCCACTGTCATTCACCTCTACTCTACCTTGGGCCCAATCGTCCACCACTCTGCCCTGCTCCCTCCCTCCTCTACCTACCTCACCTCATATCACTCTGTACCACACTTTACTCCCTCCATGCTCAACTGCTGCAGTGTCCCTTCCTAGCCCAGGAGCCAGAACCCTCCCTACACCCTCTGTATCCCTGTCTCATAAATCCATCTCACCTCATTGCTACAGCAACCCTGATAATCTCATTCACATCACTCCCTTTGCCTCTATCCCTCTCTCCTGTGCCCTCTGGAATGCCAGATCTGTCTGTAACAAACTGGTCCCCACCCATGACCTTTTCATCTCAAATTCCTTGCATCTCCTAGCCATCACTGAAACCTGGATTACTCCCTCTGACACAGTTTCTCCAGCTGCTCTCTCTGCTGGGGACTCACATTCTCACACACACCCCGACCTGGGGGTCGCCACGGTGGTGGTGTTGGGCTCCTACTACCCTCTAGCTACTTATACCAACTCATACCACCAGAACCATCCCTTACATTCTCTACATTTGAGGTCCATGCCATACACCTCTTCCAACCTGTTCATCTTCGAGTAGCTGTCATTTACCGCCCCCCTGGCATGCCCTCCAAATTCCTTGACAACTTTGCTTCCTGGCTTCCTTACTTCCTCTATTCTAACATTCCCTACATTATCCTAGGTGATTTCAACATCCCTATCGATAACCCCACAAAATCACCTGCCTCTAAACTCCTTAACCTCACCTCTACTCTTGGTCTCTCCCAGTGGACCTCCTCCCCCTCCCATGTGAGTGGCAGCTCACTGGATCTGGTTTTCACTCACCGCTGTGATCTTTCTGATTTCTCTAACTCCCTGTTTCCCCTCTCTGACCATCACCTGCTCACTTTTAACCTATCTCTATCTGCTTCTCCATCGTTACCACCTAAGACTACCATCACTAAGCGTAACATTGAGGCTATTGACACCACTTCCCTATCTTCCCTGTTTGACTCGCTGCTCTCTCCTATTCTCTCTCTTTCCTGCCCTTAACAAGCTACTTCCCTTTACAGTGCATCCCTTACCTCTGCTCTTGACTCTGTCGCCCCACCAACCACTATTCACCCTCGCAGATCGACACCTCAACCCTGGTACACCAAATGCACCAGATACCTGCAAAAATGCTCATGTACCGCTGAACGTCAGTGAAGGAAATCGAGCAATAAGGCCGACTTCCTCCACTACAAATTTATGCTCTCATCCTACTTTGCTGCACTTACCCTCTCAAGACAGTCTTACTTCAAAAACCTCATCTCCTCCCAATCCTCAAACCTCAGGTGCCTCTTTGCCACTGTCAACTCGCTCCTCTGCCCACCCCCGCCTCAATTCCCCTCTTCGCTTTCTGCTCCTGACTTTGCCACCTACTTCACATCCAAAATTGACTCCATTCGTCAGAACCTGAGCAACCTCCCTCCTCCATTTCTCAACCCCCCCCCCCCACTCCTTCCCTCCTACCAACTCTGACATCCTTCTTCCCTGTATCTGGAGAGGTCATGGTCCTCATCCGGTCCTCACCCCCCCTCCACCTCTCCACTTGACCCTATTCCCTCCCGCCTTCTCTGCATCCTCTCTTCTTCTGCCTGTTCCCATCTTGCCCATCTACTCAATCTCTCCCTCTCATCAGGCACTGTCCCTTCTGCCTTCAAGCATGCACTTGTCTCCCATATTCTTAAAAAACCTACCCTTGATCCAACCAATCGCTCAAACTACCGACCCATTTCTCTTCTCCCTTTTGCATCCAAACTCCTTGAGTGTATTGTCTACAACCGCCTCACTGTCTTTCTTTATTCCCACTCACTGCTTGACTCTTTCCAGTCTGGTTTCCATCCTCAGCACTCCACTGAAACTGCCCTCACAAAAGTCTGCAATGACCTCCTTGCTGCGAAATCCAGGGGCCACTTCTCTCTGCTTATTCCCCTTGACCTCTCTGCTGTTTTTGACACTGTAGACCACCCTCTCCTCCTGCAAATCCTTTGCTCCCTTGGTTTGCGTGATACAGCTCTCTCCTGGCTGTCCTCCTACCTTTCTGACCGTTCCTTCTCTGTCTCCTCTCATGACTCCACCTCCCTCCACTTCCTCTACCAGTAGGTGTCCCCCAAGGTTCTGTTCTTGGGCCTTTCCTTTTCTCTCTCTACACATCATCATTAGGTGAGCTCATTAACCCTTTTAACTTAAAATATGATCTCTACGCTGATGATACTCAAATCTACTTTTCCTCCCCTGACCTCTCCCCTGCTCTCCTCACTCGTATCTCCAACTGTCTCTCTGCTATCTCCTCCTGGATGTCCCAGCGCTTTCTTAAACTTAACATGTCTAAGAGTGAGCTGATCATCTTCCCTCCCTCCTGCATAACCTCACCTCCCACAATTTCATTATCCATTGATAGCACAACTATCTCCTCTAGCCCCAGAGTGCGATGTCTTGGAGTAATCCTTGACTCCTCCCTCTCCTTCAAACCACACATGCAGTACCTCTCAAAAACCTGCCATTTCCACCTCAAAAATATCTCCAGGATCAGACCCTTTCTCACCCAGGATGCTACTAAGACCCTCATACACTCACGGGTCATCTCCAGATTAGACTACTGCAATCTCCTCCTATCTGGCCTCCCTCAAAAATGCCTCTCTCCACTTCAATCTATCCTCAATGCTGCTGCCCATCTCATCTTCCTCACCAAACGTACTACATCCACATCCCCTCTCTTGCAGGACCTTCACTAGTTACCCTTCCCATTCAGAATCCAATTCAAGCTTCTCACACTCGCCTGCGAAGCCCTCACCTACTCTTCTCCCTCTTACATCTCTGACCTTATCTCTCTTTACATTCCCACCCATCCTCTTCGCTCTGCTAATGCACGCCGTCTCTCCTGCCAACTAATTACCTCCTCCCACTCCTACCTACAAGATTTTGCATGTGCTGCTCCCTATCTTTGGAATGCTCTACCTCTCCCCATCTGACTCTCCACCTCTCTACAAAACTTCAAACGGGCTCTCAAGACCCAATTCTTTACCAAACCACAAAAGACTTCAAGCTGTCATTGATGTTAAAGGGGGCAATACACAGTATTAAGAACTGGGGTATGTAAACTTTTGATCAGGGTCATTTGGGTAGTTTCTGTTGTCATTATGATTTAAAAAGAGTGAAGACAGTTGTTTGACAATAAATGGCTTCACCCAACCACTAACCATGAGTGAAAGAAAAGTTTGTGAGTTATCATTCATATTCTCTGACAAATGGCCAGAAAATCACAAATTCTGTTAGGGTATGTAAACTTATGAGCACAACTGTATATATATATATATATATATATATATATATAAAAATAATGAACAGCGCCTAGGCTAGTCCTAAATTTAGACACACAAAGTAAAATATCCACCAATAGGATTGGGCTGTTGCTCACCTGGTGATTCCGTTTGTGGACAGATAAGCTGTATATACAATTTTATTCTTGTACGTGTGCTACCTACATTTACTTCAGGATTTGTTATATTAAATTGTTTGTTTTATAAATTCGTCCAGCCCTTGTGTACTGGAAATAGTACCTATCATCCAGCTTATTCATCCATATTGGGACTAGCAAGGTCCCTAAAGTGTTGAACATTGTATATAATCAAACAGTATACACTATGTTGGTTTTTATTTCTGTTTTACATGTCCTAGAAGTGTCATCAGACTGAAGCTGTTCCCAAGGAAGCTAAGTCAATCCTTCTGAACTTACACTTTGCACTTTTCACATGGTGAACTGGTTATATAGAAATCCTATAAATCCAGAATCCTGATAAATACCAGTAGGCGCTCTATTGCACTTAATTTTTTACATATATATATATATATATATATATATATATATATATATATATATACTTCCGCTGTAACTAACTCTGCTATTTTGGATCTTTTGTGGGCATATAATGATGGAAAGCTTGAGAAAGGTCGCTGCTATTTCTCTGCCATGCATTTAAAAAAAGCCTTGCAGTTTTGTATTGTGAGTATTGGATTAAAAATACCTGAAAGCTTTTTGAAGTTTGGAGAGTGCCTATGTTTGGACTATATATATATATATATATATATATATATATATATATATATGCGAAGGCCCTCACTAACTTATCACTAATTCTCTTACTTACCGATATGTTAGGAAGCTGACATTTTACATAGGTATTCTTCTGGTTGGACATAGGAAACCTATGTTATTAGAATTTAAACAAACCTCCGCTAAGGGGATAAAAAGGGGGTTGACATAATGACATAATTACCGTTGCGTAGCTTGCATTGCGTGAATTATAACGCCTGAACGGACAATCGGATCAAAATTTGGATTGCACCTCCAGCATGTAGAATTTAATAAACTACTAAAATACCAAAGCCCTCACTCACTCACTCACTCTCTCACTAACTCATCACTAATTATCTCTCTTCCCGATATGTTAGGAAGCTGAAATTTAACATAGGTATTCTGCAGGTGGGAAATAAGAAAACTACTTAATTAGAATTTTAATAAACCTCCCCTAAGGTGATGAGAAGGGTGTTGACATAAGGATGTCACAACCAATACGTGGCTTGCGTTGCATAAAGGATAACACCCAAACGTACAATCGGATCACAATTTGGATTGCACCTCCAGTGTGTAGAATTTAATAAACTGCAAAAATGGTTCTGTTACTTTTTACCATAACTGCTAAGGGTGCTCCTCAGGTAACGCCAAGAACCATGGATTAATATTTACTTTCATACATTAAGATGTTTTATATTTACAGCTCTATAGATTTAACAAATTTTTAACACTCATGCAAACTTTCGACCTTTCATCCAGCAAGAGCAAATATTACTAATACCCCTTTTAGACCTCCTGAGGTGGGAGCCTGACACTGGTACTTCCTGTGTGCGACCCACCTCAGGCCCCTCGCCACCGATGTCCCTAAACCGGCATATTGCCGGGTTGGTGACATTAGCGGTGACACGTGGGTGCGGCGCTTAGAGATCACATGATCTCCATGCACCGCCCTTATACACAGAGTGAACGGGAGATGGGTTGATGCAACCTGGCTTCCCATTCACACAGCACAGCAAGTTGGGTTGAACAACCCTGCAAGTTACCCGAGTTGGAATACTGGTTCGCTCGACCCGGATTATTCCAAATGGGCCCTTTCAGACCGTACAGCAACACGGGTTTTGCACGCTCATGTGCAATAACCCATGTTCAAAGCTGCCGGTCTAAAGGGGGATAAAACTGAGGGCAATAACCTAGGTGATAAATAACTCTTCCTTGCTTCCTTCCATGATACAAATCAAATAGATAGACAACGAGATTCAGACAAAATATGCAGCCAGCAGAATGTACTAACAAACAAAGGATTAAAGCAGAGAGGCTAATTCAAACCTGATCGGTGCTGTGCGTGTTCGCACAGCAGCGATCAGGTCTGAACTGCGCCTGCGCCGGTGCATGGCAGACAGCCGACGGCTGTCTTAGCCCAGCGATCGCCTCTGACTGATTGACAGGCAGAGGGGGTCGCTGGGCAGGAGGGGGCGGGCCGGCGGCATTTAGCCACTGTTTAGGGGCGCGGTCCGGGCAACGCAGGCATGCCCGTACTGTTGGGGAGGCGGGCCGCGGCGGCTGTGTGATGTCATACGCAGCCGCTGCGACCCAGGCTGCAATGAGTAGCTCCCTGCCAGTGCGCAGGAGCTGCGCTGGCTGGGAGCTACTCCTCCATTACAAAAGCATCGCCGCTGTGCGATGCTTTTATACTTGTACGACGGGGCAGGGATTGACATGTGGGGCGGACTAACCATGTGCTGGGCATCCCCCTGCATGTCAGTGTGACTGATCGTAGATGTGCTTAGTGCTTATGATCGTAGATGTGCTTAGTGTCAGTCACTAAGCCCCACCCCCAAAAGAATCACTGCATTTTGGGGGTGGGGCTTAGTGACTGACAGCCCTGCCCTGCCCCCTGAAGTGGCATGCAGCATTTCCTCTCTTCAGGCTTGTCCCCGAGAGGAGACCTCTGATGCAGGCAAATATGCCTCAGCTCAAACAGAGTGTTGCCTAGACAGCAACCCCTGGTGGTGAGCCCACAGTACTGTAGAAATCCTGAAATATAAAACTGAGTATTAACACATTTTTACCTACTTTTGTTGAAATTAAGTTTCAGAGCCATTCATTATAAAGTTAATGAAGGAGATACAGTATGAGGTATGATCCCACACAGGAATTGATAACTGGTGTAATTCAAAAGGTGAATCAATATAATGGGCGGGATGAACTAATGTACATCGCTGCCCATCGCTGCCCTGCGCCACGATGCTGATCGCATATATACTAACATATGCGATCAGCATTGCGGAGGACAACTCTTCCGATAAGAGCTGTCCTCCGCGATGCACAGCGGCAGCCTGACTTCCGGGATTCGGCCCCAGGAGTCAGTGTGCGCATGCGCAGGGTGAACGGGGGTGGCTGCAAGGCATGCTGGGAGGGATCCGATCGGATCCCTCACACAGCGCCGCGGAGAGAAGCCCATAGGCTTCTATGGACTATCGCCAGCTAAAGCTGGCGAACCCCGCCGCGGCGCTGACCTGCCGGACGTGGGTTAGTACATCAGGAAAATGCGGTAAACAGGGGGTTTACCGCATTTTCCGCTTAGTACATCCCGCCCATTATCATATATGACCAACAATGGAAGAGTACTTCGTAGGTACTTCGTAGCTTACAAATGCTAGTTTATTTATAGTGTAGGTGGTGCTCCCCAGAGTCAGTGGTTATACTAGTCTCTAGTTTATTGTTTCTATTGCCGCAGAGCAAAAATAAACAAAAAGGAGTTAGATTATTTTTTGGAACACGCTTTGCAATAAATGTATTTCTTAAAATATAAGTTTTAATACATTTTATAAAAAATTGTATAAACAAGTCTATTTGAGTACTGACAAGTTAGTCTTTACATCTATTACTGCATACCTCCTAACATTTGAAATCCGGGGAGAGGGACACCTGCGCGTGCATAGCACGTGGCTGCCAGAAAAGGGGGTATGACATATAGGGAAGGGGCGTGGCCTCATGGGAGGGCCTGCAATTGCTAGCCACATCCCCGTTTTCATCACTGAGGGGGCATGCCCAGCGCTTTGTGAGCTGCTGGCATGCCCCCTCTCCTCCTGTCTCCACTGAATAGATGCTGTGCGCATGTGCACAGTGTCTATTCTCTGCTGCTCTGCTAAGCCACTGCAGCCCGTGGGTGGGACAGTGGGACAGTCCAAAAAAAACGGGACTGTCTCACGAAAATCGGGACAGTTGTGAGGTATGTTACAGTGAACCTTGATAACAATCTTGAGTATAGACTATACTTATGTACATCAGATGGACAGGGGAATATATATCCACACAAAATAGATAACTAATTGTATGCACCTTCCATAATTCATTGTCAAGGTGACAATATATATATTATCCAAAGCACAACTTGGTGCAAATGTCACTCATATGTTTTCAAAAGTGTAAATTTCATGTATTGTGTGCTCTTTGCATAAAAATGGGTCCTGTCTAGTTTATCATCTCATATTTTGGAGAGAGATACTCTTGGTTATAGGAGTGCAGAATTTCTATTTTTCATGAGGTTTGGTACTATATATCAATTGGAAAATGAGAATGTGTAGGTCATATGTTTACACTCACTTTTACAGTCCAAAGTATTAAATGATCATTGGCCCTCATTCCGAGTTGTTCGCTCGCTAGCTGCTTTTAGCAGCAGTGCACACGCTAAGCCGCCGCCCTATGGGAGTGTATCTTAGCTTAGCAGAATAACGAACGAAAGATTAGCAGAATTGCTACTAAATAATTCTTTGCAGTTTCTGAGTAGCTCCAGACCTACTCACAGATTGCGATCAGCTCAGTCCGTTTAGTTCCTGGTCTGACGTCACAAACACGCCCTGCGTTCGGCCAGCCACGCGCCCGTTTCTCCAGACACTCCTGCGTTTTTCCCTGACACGCCTGCGTTTTTTAGCACACTCCCGGAAAACGCTCAGTTACCACCCAGAAACGCCCCTTTCCTTTCAATCATTCACCGATCAGCAGTGCGACTGAAAAGCGCTGCAGGATCCACAGCAAAACTGCTAAGTTTTTAGTTAAATAACTAAGCGCATGTGCCCTGCGTGCCCAAATCGCAGCATAGCGAAAATCGTCAACGAGCGAACAACTCGGAATGACCCCCCATTGCACGCTAGTTGCAATGCCAAAGTCTAACTTCTTTTGTTGTTTGCTCTACGACAATAGAAACAATATACTGTACATACAAATGCAGGAGACAGCACAGATATCTCCTGCTGGGTGGTCTTCTGTTTGCCGGCGGTCGGGCTCCCGGCGCTCAGTATACCGGCGCCGGGAGCCCGACAGCCGGCATACCGACACTTATTTTCCCTCGTGGGGGTCCACGACCCCCATAGAGGGAGAATAAAATAGTGTGGCGCGCGTAGCGCGCCACCGTGCCCGTAGCGTGGCGAGCGCAGCGAGCCCGCAAGGGGCTCATTTGCGCTCGCCAAGCTGTCGGTAAGCCGGCGGTCGGGCTCCCGGCGCCGGGATGCTGGTCGCCGGGAGCCCGACCGCCGGCCAGCCGTAGTGAACCCCTCCTGCTTACCTATCAGTTTTGATCTGGCTATCTGGCCAGACACTCTAGTATGAGGACCTAATTTCATCAAGTTCCAAAAATACTAAATTTTTGAGCTTGACTGTGAAAACCTTTGCCATATTCAGATGGCATTTGTTCCCGCCCACCGTGTTTGCGAAGGGGTTTTAATCAGATCCCTCAGCCCCTTCTACCAAATGTTGTGCATGTATGAACCCAAGTTCACTGCCTTGCTGAAAGGAATCGGGGGGACAACTATCTCCACACCAGAGCAATGCTGAATTGCTCTGAAGATTTTGTATCCACCGTTGCTACTCACAGCAGTGCCCCCATTTGTATTTTTGGTTATAGAGCCTCCTTTTCATTATTTTCTTTACTATAACCCACCACCTGTATGTATTCCTTAATATTCTCTGTGTGCTTCCCACCACCATCTGTAAATGCCATGATGTGTAAGTCCCTCAACCCATCTTTTCGATCCTCAAAGGGCTCCTCTTCACCATACAGTTTTTGTACTGTGCCCCAACGGTAGTTTACCTATCATGAAAGACAGTCTTTTTCCTGCTGTCTACTTCCTGCTTCTCTGAGACATTGTCATTGTCGCATCATCATTACATTATCGAGCGTGACACCTCTGGGTGTCAGGGAGTGTTGCTGCATGGTCATCAGTGGATTTTTAGGAATGGCAAGTGGCAATCCTCAGGATTATAGTGTGCAGCACTCATGCAGCTAGTCTGGTCTGACACTAAAAACAAAGCCCTGCACTGGCACCCTCCACATGGGCACCCAGGGCACTTGCACCAGCTTTGTTACGCCATTGCAGCTGATCACAGTTCTACATGTGCAGAGAGGTAGAACTGAGGTAAATCCAATCCACCAGTTTAGTGTCATACATTTGCACTGCTGATTGAGAGTACCTAGAGGCAATAATGGTAAAGCATACAAGAGACTTACACAAAGACATACATAGAAACTCAATAGTAACTGCAGTTGTTGAACTGCAATAGTTAATAGAGGGAATCATGACTAGCTATACTAGAGACATGTGGTCTTGGACTGCAGGAGTTAACATATGGAATAATGGCTAGATATACCAGAGACATTCATGGAATTTAGAAATATATTGCAGTCAAATTATCTTAAACTGGAGAAACAAACAGAGGGAATAATGCCAAGATTTCTTCTAGAAAGTACTTGAAGGACATACCAGCAAGACTAAATGTCTAAACTTCAATGCCAGCCAGCTTAGATCTGATAGCATATCACAATGTTGGCTTTGTAGCTAAACAAACAAGACCATCAAGATTCCTATGGCGAATTTGAGAAGCAGCAATATTAACTACATCCCCATACTCTATTCTCTGCATTTTCTTATGCTGGATTTGCTTTTTAGAACAAGCCCATTGTGGGAAATTAGGGTGTCTATATGCAAACCACATGAACTATTACATTAGATCTGTAACCCACACCATGCTTGCCCACTTCTCAGAGAATGGCCAGGTGACTTCTGAATCTTGGGCGGCTCTCACTGGATTGAACAGACAAGCCTCCTGCAACCTGAAGCTGATGGTCTGGTTGTCTTGTGCTGAATTGTTTAAATCATGGCCGACCTCCCAGACTATTCCCCCCCCCCCCCCCTCATTTTACCAAGCTGAGATTTGCAGTTCCTGTCTTGGTAAAGTGTGCACGTGTGCGCGGAGGGCATGATGACACAATTGTAGCACCATGCCCACCAGGCTGCCACCTTCCCGGGACCCTCCAAGAGACCCATGTCAAGAAGCCAGCAAGTATGACCGACACTACTGCTAAAGCTTGCTATGCCCTAAAAGATTTTGCAGACGATCCAATCAATAGTACGATGCTTTGTACGAATACAATTTTGCAGTGCCTCAATACACTGAATAATTTAGCATTTATTTATTACCAGTTATTTATATAGCACACACATATTCTGCAATGCTTAACAGAGGCTATGTGGCAATTCATATTAGTCCCTGCCCCAGTGGAGCTTACAATCTATATTCTCTACCACATGTACATACATACACACAGAGCCGGCCCTAACCAATATGATGCTCTAGGCAAGATTTTGGCTGGTGCCCCCTAGCACCACCGCTGGTTCTGCCTCTGACCTTGCACCTCTTTCCCAGCACCATCACCCCTCACCCATAGCAGTCCTTGTACCCCCTATATTTTAAATAGGAACAGTTCGCACATTTGACGCACAGCCCAAAAAGGGGCATCTTCTTGCTGGGAAGGGGCATGGCCACACAATAGTAACCCCAATCCTAATTACGCCACACAGTGCTGCAACTTTATTCACATTTTATCTTGCGATAGTGTCCATAATTCATATTACATCCCACAGTAGTATCACTTTACCTTATAAACGTTACTCCTCACAGTAGAGCCCCTTATTCACATTACATCACACTGAATTGCTCCTTATTCACATTACACCACACCTTATTGCTCTTTATTCACATTAGACGACACAGTAATGCTCTTTCTATATGCAACGCCACATAGTAGAGCACCTTATACACATAATGGCACACATTAGTAATGCATTTATACACAATTCCACACAGTAATGCCCCTTACACATATGAGACACATTAATGTCCTTATAAACATAATGCACCTTACACATTATGACAACCTTTATTAATGCCCTTTTACACATAATGTCCCTTACACATATGCCGCACATTATTAATGCCCTTATACACATAATGACACACATAGTGCCCCCTACACATTTGCTGCACATTATTAGTGCCCCTATACACATAATGACACACATACAGTAGTACCCTGTTACACATATGCCGCACATTATTAATGCCCTTATACACATAATGACACACATAGTGGCCCTTTACACATATGTTGCACATTATTAAAGCATTTTTACATGACACACATAATGCTCCTTACACATATTCTGAACACTATTGCACAACCAACCCACTCACATGCACACAGCACTCACACTTCCACTAACACTGTGACCTCTGCCTCTGCTTGGATACAGATGTGTCCTCACAAATCTTGCCTCAATGCTAACATCGGGCACCTTTTTTTTTTATGAAAATGCATCTTATTTGCATTGCTATGTGGCTAGGATGAACAAGCAGCTTCTGCTGATTAAACTGATATGCAGCATGCCAATATACTGTGTGAGACCGTGGCTGTATCTGCATATGAAATGCTACATACAGAATATAGGCATGCCGCATATCATTTTAATCAGCATAAGCTGATGATGCCCCTAGGCATAGCAAATGCCCTAGGCATTGCCTAGTTTGCCTATGCCTATGGCCGGCTCTGCATACACATTCACACTAAAAGCCAGTACTGACGGGAGAGATGTGTGCTGAGCAGGGACGTGCAGTCAGGGGAGGCAGGGGAGGCAGTGCCTCCCCTGTCATTCCTGATTAAAATAATACAAAGAAGATACTTATGACACATATTCTGTGTCATAAGTATATTTTTTATATTATGTTAATTTTTTTAGATTGTAAATGGCTGTTTAAATACATTTGTGCAGCACCGAGAACGGGGCCTCCCGCTGTGCATTGCAATCGGCTGGAAGCAGGGGTGGGCAGGGGGCGGGGCCAAGCAAAGGGCTGTAAAAGCCCATTGAAACAAGTAATGGAAGCGGCAGCTGCCCAAGTGCCACAGAACAGCAGGGATGTGCTTTCAGCCTATCTGAAACCACGCCCCTGTCACTTTGATTGGTCACTGGGCAGCAGCTGCAGCACTGACAGTGACTGCATCTGGCTGTCACTGGCAGTGCTGTATGGGGCAAAGGACGTGCATAGCAGTGGCAGCGTCTGAGTGCGGCTCTCCCCTCTCCTTCGTCTTCCGCCGGCTCCGTCCTCCCAGGCAGCATAACCAGGTCAGGGACACTCTCTCTCTGCGGCTCTCCTCTCTCCTTTGTGTTCCGCCGGCTCCTTCCTCCCAGGCAGCAGCATAACCAGGTCGGGGACTCCTGCCGGCTCCTTCCTCCCAGGCAGCAGCATAACCAGGTCTCTCTCTCTCTCTCCTTTTCCCCTCCTGTCGATTAGAACGAAGTTTGTAAATATAATTTTCATTTTTACAGGTACCCCTATTGGATTCTACATGGACAAGTGGACGTGATCGGCGTGGGATGTAGGTAAGTAATCTCTCTCTCATTTTTACAGGTACCCCTATTGGATTCTAAATGGACGAGGGGACGTGATCGGCGTGGGATGTAGGTAAGTAATCTCTCTCTCAATTTTACAGGTACCCCTATTGGATTCTACACGGACGAGTGGACGTGATCGGCGTGGGATGTAGGTAAGTATGTGTGAGTGTGTAAGTGTGTTTTCATAAATTTTTGCTTTCACGGTGTGTGTGTTGTGTTTTTATTTGGGTATTTTTGTTGTTGTAGAACTATAGGTACCAGTGAGCCCGTTATTTCCCCGCATGCTGGTACTTGAGGCTCTCCAAGTACCAGCAAGCGGGGGAGGATTGCTGGGCCTTGTAGTTCCACAACAAAAACAATATTCATTTGTTTGACACACTTATGGCTATCAGCCCGGCACCCACTGCCCAGGGGTGCTGGAGACAGCCTCGGCCTTCGACCCTGGCCCTTGGGTGCCTGGAGAGGGGGACCCCTTGATTTAAGGGGTCCCCACTCCTCCAGGAAATCCCAGCCACGGGTGACTAGTTGGGGGGTTAATGCCATGTCTGCAGGGACCTACATAAATGTGTCCCCCGGCTGTGGAATTATCTCCCTGGCTAGTGGAGCCCAGTGCTGGTTACGGGGGAGCCCTACATTTTTGTCCCCCAGATTTTTGGAACCAGGACCAGACTAATAGCCCTGTGCTGGTTGTCTAAATATGGCAAACCCCTGTCCAATTTTTTTCACAGTATTTAAACAACCAGGACCGGCTCAAAGAGCCCGAGGCTGATTATACTTAGGTGGGGGGACATCACACATTTTTATTAAACATTTTTTTAACCCATTCAGACCCTTTTCCATTAAGTTAATGGAAGCCCTGGACAGCAAAATTGCATTCATGTCCTCCTCCCACTCCCTTCCCAGTCCCAAACACTAATTTCTGCTGCGGGGTACACTGGGCTCCACAAGGATAGACATTGGGGTGTAGAGTAGAATCTTGATTGGAGGCACCAACAGGCTCAAAGCTTTGACTGTTCCCAGAATGCACAGCGCCGCCTCCTCTATAACCCCGCCTCCCTGCACAGGAGCTCAGTTTTGTAGTTGGTGCTGTAGTAAGCAGGCACATAACAGAGGGGCTGCTCCAGGCAGCCCTAAGAAGAGCTTTTTTTTGAAGAAAAAAGTGAAGACTACAAGGGCAGCAGTGGTGGTAAATGTCAGAAGACATTCACTGCTGCAGCTCCAGCTCTCCCCAGCGGTGCTGTACACTCCCGAGCCCTGGTTGCCGGGTAACTACAGCAGGAGGCTCCGGTTTTCTTCACAGTCAGGCACACACGATGGGGGCTCTCCGGGATCGCGTGGCCACGCTTCGGGAGGTGGTAAGTGGGTCCCGCTTGCGGGACCCGGTCTTTATCGCGATCCGGCACGGTCAGTGGGAGGTGGGCCGCGCGCGCTGGCGGTGGACACTGTGGCAGTACAGGTGATCCCACTAGATCACCAGGGCATGGGTGCAGGTCAGGTTTTCTCTCTAAACCATTTTCAGTAGCTCACAGTGCCCGGTGGTTTTGCCAGCAGGGGGATAAGGCTTAGACCTGAAGCCACTCCCCCAGTCCCAGGGCGCCATTTCCCGCAAATGTTCCCGCCCTGGAGCTGCATATCTGTCTATCTCTCACTCCCTGTCAGTGTCTGGGCGCCATTATCTCTCAGCTTCACTGTTCCTGGGACTGCTTGGGCAAATCCTCCTGTGTAAAGCCGCCTGGTTGTCAGTGCTGTTACTTTACATGACACTTAAGTATTCTACCTGCCTTTTTAGACAGTGCTAGTTAAGAAAGAGTGCATTTAGTCAGGGTTTTCTAGTACAATTACCCTGTGATATACATCCAGTTCTTACTGTGCAGTGTTATATCTATTGACTACATATCTATATATATAAGCTAGTCCAGTGCAGTATTATTGTTAGTAATAACCACTGCATTGTACAAACTGTGACTATCTGTGTGTGCATTAGCTAGCTGAGTGGTGTCCATTTCGTGTCTTTCACTCAACTTGCTATCCCTATATCCTATAACTTGACGGGGCTTGGTGCATCAGGTTTTATATTGATATAGGATTTTCACAAAGATATACTTTAATACATATTTTTCTCTGTGATTTAGTCACCATATCTCTCCTTTATATCTGTTAGTGCTGACTACACTGCGCAGGGGTTTGGGTAAGAGGTATTGTGCTGCTGATAATTGTACTGTGTTACCTGATACTGCAAGTTATATCATGTCTGCTTCTGAGGGTAACGGTTCTGGGGCTGAACACACTACAGGTATTGCTGAAGCCACAGACCCCTATGAGGAAAATATAGCAGCTGGGGGCTCTGGTTCTGGGGGCTCCTTGCCCCTCCAGTGGGACTGTGGCAATGGGGGTACATAATGACCCACCATGGGCCGCTTTTTGCACGCTTCTACATACGCTAGTTAATAAACTAACACCCCGTATGTGGTCCCTGCCGCTAACCCGCCGTGGGCGGACGATTTATCTGCTCAATTGAGGAAGTTGAACCAGTCCCTGACTACTAAAAAGTCTGACCATCGCTCGCCTAAGCCCAAGGGGTCCTCTAAGCGAGCTCTTGTCTCCTCGCAATCCACTGCTGTCACTGACACCTCGTCTGATGAAGACAGCACTTACACTGACCGCACAGGTTCTGACTCAGATACGGCTGATGGGGAGGGTAGTTCACATGTGTATGTTCCTGATATTTTGGAGGCTATTAAGTTGATTCTGCAGATTGCGGATGATCCCGAGCCATCCGTCCCTCCTAAGAAATCAGATAGGTTCAAGCGTCAGAAGGTGGTTAAACAAGTTTTACCTCACTCCGACCACCTAGTGGATATACGTCAGGAACTCTGGGAAAACCCGGGTACGAAGTTTGTGCCTCAAAAGAAGATGCTGGCTCGCTATCCCCTCGCACCAGAGCTGTCTAAGAATTGGGAAACGCCTCCTCCAGTAGACTCACATGTGGCTAGGATGGAGGTTTCCTCAGCAATACCTGTCACTACTGTCACATCTCTAAAAGAGCCTATGGATAAACGTGTGGAGGGTTGTCTGAAAGCGATTTATACCCTCACGGGTGCTGCACAAAGGCCCACTATTGCAGCAACATGGGCTGCAGAGGCTATTGAAGTATGGGCCTTGGAGTTAGAAGCTGAAATCTCTTCTGACCATGCTAGACAATGCTTGTCATATATTGTCACAGCTTCTCGCTATATTAAAGAGGCGGCTTCTGATGCCGGTATCCTAGCAGCCAAGGCCTCTACTACATCAGTCTTGGCTCGCCGGATATTGTGGCTGAGATCCTGGTCTGTGGATCTGGACTCTAGAAAAACCCTGGAGGTACTCCCTTTCAAGGGAGATATTCTGTTTGGGGAGGACTTAAATAAGATTGTGGCTGACTTGGCTACTGCCAAAACTGCCTGTCTGCCAAGGACCGCTCCTTCTGTGTCTTAGGCTAAAGGTACTTCCTTTTGCCCCTTTCGTCCTTCAGGTAAAGCAAAAGGTCAGGCGTACAACAAGCAGGCCCGCACTTCCAAACCTGGTAAGCCAAAGCCCAATGAGCCTGGGCGGCCCGTCAGCCAGCTTCCAAGACCGATAAGCCTGCCGCATGACGGGGTGGGCCTCCCGTCAAGGGGTCAGGATACTGCCGTATCTGGACGACTTGTTAATCCTGGCAAATTCCCCAGAAATTCTCCTGCGTCATCTGGATATGACTGTCCAGTTTCTACAAGCCCACGGGTTGCTCATCAACTGGAAGAAATCCTCCCTGGTTCCTGCTCAGAGCATGGTTCACCTGGGAGCGCTATTGGACACTCACAACCAGCGGTTGTTCTTGTCTCAGGAGAAAGTCCTGAAGCTTCAGGACAGGATTCGTTGCTTCCTTTCTCGTCCGCAAGTGTCGATACATTCGGCGATGCAGGTGCTGGGCCTCATGGTATCAGCATTCGACATGGTGGAGACTGCTCAATTCCATTTTCGCCCCCTCCAGAAGCTGATTCTAGCCAAGTGGGACAGCCTGCCTCACCGGATCAGGTCTCACATGATCTCATTGACTCCGGAGGTCCATCTGTCACTGCTCTGGTGGCTCCAGGACCGACAATTGTGCAGGGGCCGTCCATTCTGGATATCCAACTGGGTCCTGTTGACAACAGATGCCAGTCTAAGAGGTTGGGGCACGGTGCTGGAGCAATACTCCCTTCATGGTCGGTGGACCAAGGAGGAATCCCTCCTCTCGATCAACATTCTGGAATTGCGGGCGGTCTTCAATGCGTTGAACCTGGCCCAGCATTTAATTCAGAACCATCCTGTTCAAGTACAGTCGGACAACACCACCACAGTGGCTTACATAAATCATCAAGGTGGCACTCGAAGCCGTTTGGCAATGAAGGAAGTCTCACGGATTCTACATTGGGCGGAACGCCATCTACCGGCCATATCGGCAATATTCATTCCGGGAGTCCTGAATTGGGAAGCAGACTTTCTCAGTCGTCAGGACGTACATGCCGGCAAGTGGGGCTTCCATCCAGAAGTGTTTCAACTCCTAGTGGAAAAGTGGGTCCTTCCATACGTAGATCTGATGGCGTCTCGACACAATCACAAGGTTCCAGTCTTCGGAGCAAGGACAAGGGATCCTCAAGCAGCATTCGTGGATGCGCTGGCGGTGCCGTGGAGGTTTCGGCTGCCGTACGTGTTCCCTCCGGTGTCACTCCTGCCCAGGGTAATTCGGAAGTTCAAGCAAGAAAAAGGAAATCTGCTTCTCATAGCTCCAGCGTAGCCCAGATGGCGCTGGTTCTCAGACCTGCAAGGCCTATCGTCAGAGCGTCCAATTCTACTTCCACAACGCCCAGACCTCCTCGTTCAGGGCCCCTGTGCCTACCAGGACCTAGCCCGGCTGTCTTTGACGGTGTGGCTCTTGAAGCTTCCGTCTTAAGGGCTAAAGGGTTTTCTGAGGCGGTCATTCAAACTGTTGCGGGCCCGGAAACCGGCTTCGGCTCGGATTTAGTATAGGGTCTGGCATTCTTACTTTGTTTGGTGCGCATCTAACGATTATGACGCTTCCAAGTTTAGTATAGCCAAGTTGTTGGCTTTTCTTCAGCAGGGCCTGGACTTAGGCCTGCGTCTGGCCTCCCTCAAGGTTCAAATATCTGCCTTGTCGGTGTGGTTTCAGAGAAAAATTGCGACCTTTCCTGATGTGCATACCTTTACTCAGGGTGTGTTGCGTATCCAACCTCCATATGTCCTGCCTGTGGCTCCTTGGGACTTGTCGGTGGTTTTGGAGGCATTACAAGAGTCTCCGTTTGAACCTCTTGGTTCAGCTGATCTTAAGTGGCTTTCACTTAAGGTGGTGTTTTTGCTGGCTATTGCCTCAGTTAGAAGAGTGTCGGATTTGGGTGCCTTGTCCTGTAGTTCTCCATATCTGATATTTCACCGTGACCGGGCGGTTCTTAGGACTCGTCCCGGATACTTACCTAAGGTGGTTTCCTCGTTCCACCTTAACCAGGAGATTATGGTTCCGGCACTTGTTTCTCCTGATCTGTCTTCCAAAGAGCGATCTTTGGATGTGGTACGGGCTCTCCGTATCTATGTGAAGAGAACTGCTTCTATTAGGAAATCTGATTCTCTTTTTGTGCTGTTTGGATTTCACAAACGGGGCTGGCCTGCTCACAAGCAAACTTTGGCCAGATGGATTAGAATGGTGATTGCACATGCTTATGTGAGGGCTGGCCTCTCAGCTCCTGCTCACATTACGGCCCATTCTACTTGGTCTGTGGGACCTTCTTGGGCGGCCCGCCGTGGTGCGACCCTTGAACAATTGTGCGAGGTGGTCATCTGTGAACACGTTCATAAGGTTCTATGCCTTCGATACTGCCGCTTCCCAAGATGCTTCCTTTGGACGCAGGGTCTTGTGCCCGCTACAGTGCGTCCCCTCCCATAAGGAACTGCTTTAGGACATCCCCAATGTCTATCCTTGTGGAGCCCAGTGTACCCCGCAGCAGAAAACGAGATTTATGGTAAGAACTTACCTTTGTTAAATCTCTTTCTGCGAGGTACACTGGACTCCACAAGGCGCCCACCCTGACGCACTTAGCTTTTTGGGTTGGTATGGCATTAGCCGCTGACACTTCTCTTGTCGTGAGAGTGTGGTGTATGTGGCTACTAACCGTTGTCGTCTCTTTTCCTGCTACTGCATTGGGCTGGTTAACTAAAAACTGAGCTCCTGTGCAGGGAGGCAGGGTTATAGAGGAGGCGGCGCTGTGCATTCTGGGAACAGTCAAAGCTTTGAGCCTGCTGGTGCCTCGGATCAAGATCCTACTCTACACCCCAATGTCTATCCTTGTGGAGCCCAGATTACCTCGCAGAAAGAGATTTAACAAAGGTAAGTTCTTACCATAAATCTCGGTTTTTTTTTCTATAAAAATGTACAATATATCACAAGTATGATGAGCAGGCAGGCAATGGGCATTGGCTGCATCGGACTGAGATGCCAATTAGTGGCGGAGGGCTGGGTCAGATGATCGTGGGCGAGTTTGTAAGCCATTGGCAGCGGCAGCGGGCATCAGCTCAGGGGCAGTAGCGGGCATTGGCTCGGCGGCGGTAGGGGTCATTGGCAGGATTTGGTGGACATTATGGCTGTAGTGCCTCACTAGCTACTGACCTCACTGCACGCCACTGGTGCTGAGCGATCTTATCACAGACCGCTCAGCACACATCTCTCCCCCCGCTCATACAGCGCAAAGTGTGCTGAGCAAGGGGGACGGATGGACGGGGGGCACTCATTTCACCCCGCGGATGAAATGAGCGATGTGCTAGATTGAGCCTGCATGCAGGCAAATCTAGCACCGGCAATAGCGACACATGGGCCTCGCATCGCTATAGCTGTGGGGGGTACACACGGAGAGATCAGTGCTTAACTTCTAAGCAATCTAGTCAGATTGCTTAGAAGTTAAGCACTGATCTCTCCGTGTGTACCCCCCTTAAGGCTAATTTTGTGTGAAGCCAATTAACCTACCAGTATATTTTAGGATTGTGGGAGGAAACCCCTGCAAGCACGGGGAGAAAATACAAACTCCACACAGTTAGAGCCATGGTGGGAATTGAACCCATGATGTCAATCTTTCACCGATATTGTGCCTTCAGGTGGTGTGGTTGCGCTAGCTTGGGGGCATCCCATGCCCTAGACTTGAACCCTTAGAATTGCCAAAATTATGCAAAAAACCCCTCTCCCACTTGATGTTTAATTGTAAAGTGTAATACAATTCTGATCAGCAATGTTTGGAAAGTGTACCTGCATTCTTTCTTTCTGTGTGTGGCACTAAATGTCGGGTAGCACCTCTCCTTGCATGTAGTTAGGCTGTGCAATCTAGCCACCCCCCATATAGCCTATATTGTGTATATGTATGTATGTAAATTTGAAGGCAAAGATTCCTTCATCCTAGATTAGCACCCCTCCCACCTGCCCCTGATTGTTTTTAATTAGAAATCCTTTTATTTGCTGATTGCACATTGAACACGGGACAATTATAGGTACTGTAAGAACTTAATACATTTATATTGCAAATCAGTTAGGTGAATTTTGGAGCTCTGGGCCCCTGAATTGCTTTGGCAGGACTGCTTCAAGGCTTCACAATGTAACACTTATTTTAGCACTTATTAGCACTTTGTGGTTTTTTTTTTATCATTGTAACACTTTTCACACATTCATTTTTCACCCCTAACACTCCTAGCACATAGTAGCTGCCCTCACTTATTTATCACTCTTTAACACTTTACTTGCTATCTCTCACTAGTGTGGTGCCTTGCGGTGGGGTGATTGGGCTGACTTGGCGGTGTCCCATGCCCTAGACGTGAACTCTTAGACTGTTAGGGACTTACCCAATGATGAGGTTACCTGGATGTGATGGGTAAGCAGGGCTGGTTCTACACCTTGTGGCGCCCAGTGCGAAAGTTTCCACTGCCCCCCCCCCCCCCCCCCCCGCGGCAAAACAGTTGGTGCGCACACAAAAAAAAATAGGGGCGTGGCTTCATAGGGGAGGAACGTGGACACAGTTTTGCTCCCAGTAGCTGTGCCCCCAGATTTGCCCCAAGTAGTTGTGCCCCCCAGTTGATTTCCCCCCAGTAGATGTGCCCCCAGTAGCTATGCACCCTGTAGATATGCCACCTGTAGCTGTGCCCCCTGTAGCTATGCACCCTGTAGATATGCCCCCTGTAGCTGTGCCCCCAGTAGATATACCCCCTGTAGCTGTGCCCCCAGTAGATATACCCCCTGTAGCTATGCGCCCTGTAGATATGCCCCCTGTAGCTGTGCCCCCAGTAGATATGCCCCCGGTCGCTGTGCCCCCTGTTGCTTTGCCCCCAGTAGTTGTTCCCCCTGTTGCTTTGCCCCCAGTAGTTGTGCCCCATTTCTTTGCCCCCAGGAGTTGTGCCCCCTCTTTCTTTGCCCCCAGTAGTTGTGACCCCTGTTGCTTTGCCCCCAGTAGTTGTGCCCCGTTTCTTTGCCCCCAGTAGTTGTGCCCCCTTTATTTGCCCCCAGTAGTTGTGCCCCCTGTTGCTTTGCCCCTTGTTGCTGTGCCCCCTGTCACTGCTTACAAACACACACACACAAAAAAAATAATACTTACCATTGCCCCGCTCCTGCTTCCCGACCGCTGCTGCTGTTGCTCCTTCTTGCTGCCGGCTCCTCTCTATGTGAGAGACGTCATGACGTCTCTCCCATAGCTGCGCCGCACAGACACTAGAGGTCAATACTGACCTCTGGTGTCTGTCCCTGGAGCCGGCTGCAGCGGACGCTACACAGCCCACGGCGTCTGCTGAAGCCGTGGAGCGGGGAGTGAGGTGCGGGTAGGCGGTGGTGCCTGCGGGGTGACTGCGGCCATGCCCCCCAGGCCGCAGCAACCCGGGCGAAGGCACTGCTTGCCCGCACCAAGAACCGCTCCTGTGGGTAAGCCCATAACTTTGGCCAAAGTTATGCAAAAAACCCCACTTTTTTACTTGATGTTTAATTCAAAATTTAGTACAAGGAATGTTTGTACAGAGCACCTGCATTCTTTCTTTCTGTGTGTGGCACTAAAAATCTCAGTATGGTAGCACCTCTCATTACATTTTGGTTGCATAATTTATATGCTCAAGTACAGCATGAAGACTAAAGGTAAGTCTTTTATCCATGCAGAAAACAGTAGTAGTACTGTTATATAACTGTTGTTTAGTGCTTACATATCCAATACAAATATGTTATATATTTGTATTGTATATACTGTATAAGCATTAAATATGTTTGCCTCAATGCTCTAGTCCAGGGGTGGCCAACCAATCAGAGTCAAAGAGCCAAAAAAATCTAGTTAGGCACGTCAAAGAGCCGACATCGAGTTGAAAGCGCACATGCAAAAACTTGTGCCTGCTAGGCCACGTCCCTGGTAAAAAATACATTTAAAAAGCCAGATCCACATAAAAGAAATTTTTAAAGCCAGATCCAACATAAAATACATTTAAAAAGCAACTTCCACATAAAATAATTGAGAAAGAAAGATCCACATAAAATATATTGAAAAAGCCAGATTCACATAGTATAGTACACTTCAGCTCCCCCATGGGTCACTCCAGTCAGTATCCTGCTGTGTCATTCCAGCAAGCACCCTTATGTGTCACTAAAAGCCTCCCACCCACCCCCCCACCCCCACACCTCGTGCCATTGCAGTAGCCCCTTATGTGTCCTCTGTTTGCTAGTGGGTGTCTCACCTCTGGCTCCCTCAGTTCTCAGTTATCTTAATGCTGCTGCCTGTCCAGATCTGTTGTGATCATGTGACTTCGAGTGTTGGGAGCCACATTTTAATAAAGAAAGAGCCGCATGCGGCTCAAGAGCCACAGGTTGGCCACCGCTGCTCTAGTCAGTTCCCTGTTTCTATGTCTGCTATATTATGACTCTGGATCTCATTGGAGGTAGAGTGGGGAGCACTTGTGTAAGTGAAGCTGTGAGTGCTGACTTCTCAATGGTTTGCTGAAGCATATGGTGACAGTTGCAGGGAGGTGTTCTTTGTCTTTCTCTTCCCCCACACAAGGTCCCCACTCCAGACACAGTAAAGAAACACTTTAAGAATAGTTATTTTATTATTTAGTATTATTATTTACAACCTCAAGAATGAACTTTATATTGAGTCAGTTTGTTAAAGGTCAAACATATGCAATTTTCATTGGCAACGAAAATATTTTTGTTATATACAATTTTCTTTGAACAAAACACAATTTTTCACAATTCTTGTATACTAAATGTTTAAATATCTCAATACCTCTTATGGACTACTACTTTATTCTACTGCAACTTTAAACCTTCATACTGTAAACTAGCATTTTACTATACAAATACTAATATAGATATGTAGTCTCAGGGGTGGATTGAGCCACTGGGACCATGGGCAGGTTCCCGTTTGCCTGGTCCCATGTTCCCCAAAGTGGGCTGTCTCATACTGCTGGTTGAGCCGACTCAAAATGGGTAAGCTTCCAGGAGCTGCTCTGGAAATGCAGCAGGGGGCAGGGCTAAATGGAACCCAGGGGGCAGAGCTGTACGGGACTCAGGCTGCTGCTAGCTCACATTGCTGCTGCTGCTGCAAAAATTTGAGAAGCTGCTGAACACCCAGGGCCAGCCCAGTCAGAGAGACTGCAATCTACTTTAGTTTGTAAGGTAAGAGTGGAGGCAAGTGTGTGTGTGTGTGTGTGTGTGTGTGTGTGTGTGTGTGTGAGAGAGAGACTCCATGTGAGCTTGTAAGTGTGTGTGTGTGTGTGTGTGTGTGTGTGTGAGAGAGAGAGACTCCATGTGAGCTTGTAAGTGTGTGTGTGTGTGTGTGTGTGTGTTTTCCATGTAAACTTCTGTGTGTGTGTGTCCCCTGTTGGTCCTGTCCAGTTCTGTGAACTTTCTGGGATGGCATAATTTTGATCAAATGTGAAATCCTGGGATCAGGTGTGCCAGACGGGCCAGAATTCTGGCTATTAAAGCTACATACCTCGCCCTTATCGGCTTTAAAAAAAAAAAATCACTGTTGAAATATTTCAACAGTGCAGCTAAGGCTGTTATACCTGTGTGCTGGAAATCTACTTCCACACCAACCCTTGCTGACTGGTTTCACAGATTAGAATTGTATAGATCAATGGATGATATCATAATGTCCTCTCCTTATAAATTTCAGGATTATTTGTTGATCTGGTTTCCATGGCTGGAATTTTGTGAATCCAATAGTTACAAATCCCATGCTTGTACACCTTTAGTTACAAATCCTTTGCTGGTACAGCTTAGCCCTCCCTATTCAACAAGTTGCTTAAGCTTAGCACGGTACTTCATGGGAACATAGAAACTTAGAATTTGATAGCAGATAAGAAACACTTATCCTTTAGGTAATCACAACCCTTTTTGAACCTTAATTCTTTGTAAGGATATTCATATGCCTATCCCAAGCATGTTTAAATTGCTCTACAGTCTTAGCCTCTACCACCTCTGATGGGAGACTATTCCACTTGTCCACTACCCTTTCTGTGAAGTAATTTTTCCTTAAATTTCCCCTGAACCTCCCCCCCTCCAGTTTCAGTGTATGTCCTCGAGTTCTAATATTCCTCTTCCTTTGAAGAATGTTTCCCTCCTGAACTTTGTTAAAACCCTTGGTATATTTGAAAGTTTCTATCATGTCCCCCTTTTCCCTTCTCTCCTCCATACTATACATGTTAAGATCTTTTAGCCTTTCCGGGTAAGTTTTGTGATGTAAGCCATGCACCATTTTAGTTGCCCTTCTTTGTACACTCTCTAATGTATTTATATTTAAGATGAGGCCGTACCAATGACCTATACAGTGGCATTATCACTTCTTTTTTCCTGCTACTGATTCCTCTTGCAATGCAACCAAGCATCTGACTTGCCTTTCTCATTGCTTTGTTGCATTGCTTTCCTGCCTTTAAGTCACTTGATATAGTGACTCCTAAATCCCTTTCCTCCTCAGTAGTTTCCATTATAGTACCCTTGATACTATATTTAGCCTTTGGGTTTTTGAGACCCAAGTGCATGATTTTGCATTTTTTAGCATTAAGCTGTAGTTGCCACATTCTTGACTATTTCTCAAGCCTAGCTAGGTCATCAATCATTTGTTTTATCCCCTCCCGGTGTGTCTACCCTGTTGCAAATCTTTGTATCATCTGCAAAAAGGCATACTTTACCTTTAATACGATTTGCAATGTCACCAACAAAGATATTAAAGAGAACTGGTCCAAGTACAGATCCCTGGGGTACTCCACTGGTAACATTTCCTTCCAAAGATTGCACTCCATTTACTACAAATGTCTGTTTCCCCGGTTGTGATCCCTCTTCTTTTTGTTACTTTCCTTTTCTTTCTTGGTCTCTTTCTTTTTCTTTCCTTCTTGTTCCTTATTTTAAAGTATATATTTCACCTTAAATTTGATATTCTGTGTACTCTTGTCTCCATCGATACACAGTGATTGTTCTCATGCTATGTATCCCTTTAAGTGTTTGGATATAAGTATGTGTATTAGTATGTAGTTTTGTTATTCCATTGTTTGCCTTGATGCACAGATATTTTCTTTGTCCATATGCAAGTTGGTTCAGTATTATAATTCATTTATTATGGGTTGTTGATAGAGATGTGCCCAGACCCTCATGTTTTGGGTTTGGTTCTAATTCATCATCATGTTTTGGTTTTGACTAAGCCACCCTCAAGTATTTTGGTTCAGAATCGGTTTTTGGTTTGGCTAAAAAGCAACAAAAAAAATCATTAATCATTGATAAAAATCTATAAAAACATTTTAACAGCTAAAATCAAGACATTTTTGCAATCCAAATCCTGAAATTCTAAATTAAAATCCGAATTCTGAACCATTGGAAGATCCAAACTGGGACTCAGTTCGGATCTCCTCGGGAGTGTTTTGGTTCGGATATGCAACTTTGGGTGGATTCGAATTTCTGGAGCACCAAACCACACATTTCTAGTCACTGAGGCACCTTCCATTTTAGTTTCTTCTACTATAGGCATCTTATAGGCGTGTAGCCGGAGATACAGTACATCATATCCCAAGCCATTCATATACCAAGAGGATGCCTATTTCAGTTGTATCTCTTGCAGCTAGCATGGGGTAGATATAACTGCCATTGATAATGATGAGAGATGCTTTCACATATGGTAAAAATGGGGTGGAGTGAGGTGTACATATTTGGACATGCTCATACTTGCATTGGCATTCTGTTTGTATTCTATTGCATTCAAAATGTGGCCGCATTTGAACCGGTGTGGAACTTAGAATCAGACCCTAAAAGTATAAGAGGCTAGTTTTGTAGCAAACCAGTTACATACATATTGAGCATATACCTGTACCACAATCGTTAATTTCAACTGTGTCATTGCAATTCACCTGAGCAAATCTGATTCCATGACAGTAAATATATCTTCCCCATATTTAATATGCTTGAGCATCGCTTGTGGACTGTCACTATCTTGATTTTTCATTTTTAGAAAAAGATAAAAAATGTTACAGTGGAAACATGCAATTTAGTAACAGCTAATCCAACAACATACATAATGACAGTACAGGGCTGTTTTAAGACTGGAGGGGGCAAATGTGTAGATGTCTGTGCGCCATACTTACTGTACCAATGGGCAGATTTAACAAGTTATATTCTTGTTATCACTCATTACGAATGATAAATGGTTCTCCAACAAATCAGATCCTGTCATATATTTGAAAAATAACAGGAGCTGATTGGCTTGAGTGCCATTTGTTATTTAGAATGGGTGATAACAAGAATATCACCCCACTGTTAAATCTGCCCCCAATTCCTCATAAAAGTATCTCCAGTATTTAACTACCACTATGACAGGTGCTTAATGTCCCTCAAAACTGAAACAGATGTTTTGCAGAGTATAGGTACAGGAGATCCCACTTTAGGACTGTCTGTAGGGCATTTAAATTGGCCTTCTTATGTATTTCTTATGTATTATTGCACTGTTAACCCCACTTGCACTGACTTGAACAACACTGTTTCCTTGACTTGACTTATTTAACAAGTACTTTCATAGGAATGCCTGTCTACCTTATTCCTATACCTCTTACTAATGAATAGGAACTGTATATTTGCTATAAACTCAGAAGGTTTTGTTAGCCAACACAATACTGTATAAATAATAGTGCAACATTACCTTGTTACATAATTAAAGATTATGCGCACATTAGGAATGGCCAGCCAGTGATGTATCACAAATTGAATAGTGCGGCTTGTCGAAGTCGAAAAATATTGCAGTACACACATCACGTACAAACTACACACAGATGGCCTCCGTGCGCGTACTTATTCTGCCGTGCGTGCACATATTCGCAATTTGCGCATGATCGCTCCCGCAGTCCTGCGTATTGGAGCGTGGTATGAGTATTTACGGTAGTGTTTGTAGTCGCATGGAAAAGCCATAAAAATACATTACATATTTAATCCAAATAGTGCACAATGTACACATAGTCTCCCTGCTTCACACCAGCAAGTTACAATAGTTTAAATGGTATCAGAACAAAGGGATTCACCTTTACAGGATAGGAGGGGACAGAACAAGGTTATAAGGTGGTGTTTGGTATCCAGCTGTAGGGTATTTTATGGGCAATATTCCGGTGTTGGTTTGCAGAAGATCGCACGCTCCTGCAAATAGTTATGCGCAGGAGCAGAATATAAATATTAACTGTGTTTACTGTACATTTGTTATGCGGCGGGAACCCAGAGGAGACCACCTACAAGTGCACCTGGAACAGACATCGCCCACCTATTCAAACCAACCTATGACCTCTCCTGTACTGTACTGTAAATGACCATCCCTGTGTCCAATGGACAAAGATTACAGTATCCATTGTGTTAGGTTTTGGAATATTGTATAAAAGAGCCAGCTGCATGCCCGGCCACACACAGACTCTGAAGGTCATCTACCTTGATGACTGAGGACCAGACTGGGAAGCGCAGGCGAAACCAAACACGTATGTACCATTGATTGTAGCCATTCTTCTATTGTATTGTATTGTATTGTATTGTTTATATTGTAACCCCCTGCAAGTAAAGAACCATTGGTGGGTTAGACCCCAACCGAGTTTTGAATTACAATTGGTGTCATGTCCCATTTCCTGGCTAAGGTTTAAAGTGTATTTACAGCCACTCGGGCTGCTGCATTGTGCTAACAGCGTATAGGCCTGTGTACGCAAACTGTGTAGTCACTACGCCCTTTCTGGTCTGCAGAGGTGCTGATAGAACCCGTAAAACAGGAAAAAAAAGCTATTTAAAAATCTGTGAATTTTATTTTGGTGCCAAAAGCATACACAAAGGGCACCGATACTTTGCATACCCTCTCATATTGTTGCAGCAAGATTTAGATTGCTAGATTTGTTTAGATCTGTGTGAAATCGGATACATTTGTTGCTATATAGTTAAATTTGAAATAACAGTATTTAAGGAAGTAAGTGTAAAGACACAAACACAGGTCTGCATAAAGGGTTACACAGAACAAGTTGTGTCTAGTGGGCAATAGTAGTATTGCTCACATTTATAGAGTTGTGTGATTTGTTTTATTGTGTACGCACATTGGTACACGTGGTACGGAATGTGAGGACAGAGTACAAAAAAAACGTGCACCTGGCGCAAGGCCGCACATGTGGCATAGGGGTATGCACGGTTGCGTAATTACGCAAGCTTGCGTAGGGTTGTGTGCGCATAATAAAACCACACGATATTTGTTCAATTAAGGTGGGATAGTAGACATTTAATACAATAGCACATAACTATCCGGTTTCAAAAGCAGATTAGTATAAGACTTTTGTTTAAACTGTATTGCCTCTGAGGGAAAAGCTGCTAATCAGAACGAGTGAAAAATTTTCTGTACAGAAAAACAAAACGTATTTGAGTGAGTGGAGATGAACCCGGGAACTAGGTGGTCTAGGTGCTGGAGTGGTAACACTGGGTTAGTAGAGGCCCGGTGGCGTAGGGTTCGCAACCTTGCATGATTAGAACTAGGTGGTCTAGGTGATCTGAAGTGCTCTAGGTGATCTGAAGTGGTCTAGGTGTCCATACAACTAGGTGATCTCTAGGTGTTTCAGGTGGTCTACAGCAATCATAGGGCATATAGATAACTAGTATCTATAGGCTGTGCGATTGCATTGCATGTCCGTGTGTTCTACAGAGCACAACATGATACCATTGTGTCATATGCGCTGTGGAAAAGCATACGCAGACATGATTGTATAGACAAAGGGGTTTTTCTTTGATAACGTCGGGAAATCTCCCTGGTGGGCTTCCACTGGAAAGGGTGAAGGATAGTTATCTAATTTCTCTGTTTTTCACCCTACAAAAAAATTCCAGTAGAAAGATAACGAAAAGGAATTTTTCACTGCCTCCCTCAGGAAAATATTCCAACAGAACCTCCACCGAAAGAAATTACGGTGCTGTAAGGTCCGATAGGAGCCCTAAGTTGGGTACATTGCGATCCGCTATCAACAGTGTATCGTAGTACTGCCCAGCGTGGGCGAGAGCGAGTGGAAGGCACTTGGAGATACTTCCACTGTCTACTTACATTGAGTATTTTGTTGTTTGTGGGAATTTTTTTAGTTATTAAAAAGACCCACAAATATGGGAGCCAGTTGCTCAAGTGAGAGATGTTTGTGCAGGGTTCAGGCTGAAGAAGAAAGACCAAAAGGGTCAGCAAGGTTTATCATGTGTGAAAAATATGGTTCACACACGGAGGTTTTATGCAATGAGTGGGTACGTATGACTGACAAAGATAGGGTATCATTCCCTAGGATGGGCAGCTTTGAACCAGAGGTACTGCAGAATGTAGGCAGTAAAATATGTCTGCTTAAATCCAGAAAACAAAGGATTAGACATAACGATTGTTTAAAACTGTGGCAGCAAGAGGGGGAGATGCAAAGGGAACAAACTCGCAGAGCAAGTTCCAAACCTAGCAGGAATGAGGACACAAACACACCATTATCGACACAGGTCGAGAGGGAAGAGATGGCTACAGTCAAAGGTATATCTATGAATAATAGTAGAATGCAAGAGAAATGTAATAACCCTAATTTTTGCTAGATGTATCCTGTTTTGAAGTCTTTTCAATGTTAGGTCACAGGAAGATGAAGGACCCAGCCAAATCGCAGCTCTCATTCAGGCAGTCGCCTTGCAGGAAACTCAGGTGGGGCCTGTCCATCCAGTTAGAGCAGTAACAGTATTCCCCACTGAAAGAACTGGTGAGGTCACAGCTACCGGTAAGTGTGAGACGGGTCATTGCACAGAGACAACACCCTACAGCAAACAGATTAGGAACGGAATGGTAGGATTACATCCTGTCTTGGAAATAGTAACTCCCAATGGGGGAACCGATAGTCAGGGAGTAATCCTCACCAGGAATAATGCAATGTATTGCCCATGGTCCAGAGCTGAGCTGCGGTCAATCATTTCAGAATTCCCAGATCCCCGGAAGCATTTAGCCAGATGTCAGAAGTTTATCAGAGATCTGGGTAATGCTCACACAGATTGGCGGATATTTTTAAAAGCGTGCCTACCCCCTAATATTGACACACAAAAATGTATCACTGATTGTAGATTAGAGTCGGATAGTCCTATAACTGACGGAAACAATTTGGAGAATGTGGAACAAATTAACAGGCAACTAGAGTTGTATTTCCCCACTACTGTTAAGTGGAGAAGAATTTTCTCCATAAACAGAGAGAAAATGAAATGGCATCTGAATATTTCCATCGGGCCCTGCAAATAATGGATAGATACGTTGGGATATCAGATACAGGGAACGATGCGAACTACAGGGAGGTGGCTGTCTCTGTGCTAATGGACGGGCTCAATAAGACAGTAAGGGACAGGGTACAAACATCTTTGCCTAATTGGAGAGGGGCCACAGTAGCTTGTCTTAGAGAGTGCGCAATTGAACACCACAAGAATATTGTTAGGCGCAGAGAACAACAGGAGGGGAAGCTGAGGACTGGAAATATACAGGCTCCTGCAGCAAAGCCTCATCAGCTTAAACCCCAAAATCCTGGTGGTAAGAAAAGACCAATAATATGTTACATTTGTAGAAATAAAGGGCATTTTGCCAGAGATTGTAGGAGTAGTATAACACATAGTAAATATAGACCCCTAGACAGAGAAAACAAGCCACATTATTAAACACATAGACGGGACCAAGGGACATATAGTAAGGAATCACGAGCCATATAGAAAACACAGATTCGGTTAATGGGAAGAATGGAATAAATGCAACTTTACCCTTTTGACAGAACCTGCTGGGGTTAAGATGAGGCCTCTAAACTTTTGCTTCTTTCTCTAGCAGAAATGGCCCCTGATTAACTCAACAGGAGTTTTGTTAGAGATGGTATACATATAGCGTGCTCCCGCCCAGGAAGCACAAAGTATGTTGGATACCCACGAAGACTAATGTTGCATTTCATGGTTCTAGATGCATGTCCATCACAGGTAGAGGAAATTATCTCACAGATACGGGGTTCCCTATCAGGGCCGTCTTTTCGTATGGGCTCAATGGGCTCTTGCCCAAGGGCCCCAGGAGTATAAGGGCCCTAGGCTGATAGCTGAGGGTCCCCTCTTTCCAGGGGTACCAGATTTTTGAAAATCGGCCCTGAGGAACCGGAGATATCTGACTTGAAAGCAGTGGTCCCCAACCAAGCCTGTTAATTGCTCTTCCCATCCAGATATCTCGGGTTCTGTCTGACTTAGAGGGTATAATCCAAAAGCTGCGACTCTCCCCTTTTGTTGGACTCTGGCAGCTTGTCTCTACTATACCCAGAACCAGAGATATCAGCCTTCAAGCAGCTGGTTCCTGCTCCAGCTCCCCACACCTAATATGCAGTTTTAGATTTTTGTTGGTGAATTTCTTTGGGTCCTAAACTCTGATCCCCAAGTCCCCAGAACCTTCTGAAAGGTGGGACTCTCTAGTTTTTTTTATCCCATTCAAAGCTAAGAAATATATTTTCAGGAACTTGAGATATCTGCAGTCAAGCAAGCTGCCCTCCCACCGGAAAATGATAAATATTAAGCCCACTTCACTATCCACCCCTTCCCTACCACTCTGGAAGTCATGTACCAGGGCTTCTTCATTCAGCCCAATGCCCCCTTCTACAGTTTAGCCCCATCTGTGCAGTTAAGGAGTAATTAGCAGAAATAACTGTTCCAGGTCCTATATGCTGAGGGGAAGATAAACCACCCCTTACCGCCCGCGGGACATCAAAGCTGCGCTGATAGCACCCCCCACCTCTACCGCTGGAGGATGGGTAGGGGGCCCAGTGAATTGCTGTGCCCAGGGGCCTACACTGCTGTTAAGACGGCCCTGTTCCCTATGAATTTAGGATGGACAGGACACTGTATTGATGGCTGGGATAGTCCCAGTAGAGATATGACACATAGAATTTTTTTTAGGGGTATAGACAGTAGAGAGTCATTCCCCATAGTGCCCAATCCAGCTGTCACATTTTATAAAATCCTCTTTGCCTCTACAACTTATCTGTTACTAACCTCTATGTGATTTTTCTTCAACGTTTCCCCTCATCTCTTACGTTCATCGACAGGAGGGTACAATACATGGACCCGATTACAGTTCAAACGCCACATGCTTACTCGGTCCTTCAGAGTTCTGCCCAAATCCAGTATATCTCACCAGCACAAGGACACCAGTATTTATGCAGTGTGCCTGGTCATGCACAAAAGGTGGAGAATGAGAATACTGGTGAAGGGAGACTGTGTACAGACACCAATATGCATGATGGTGTGACAGCCTGTTGGTGAATGCCAAACCTGACATTTTCTTTTTATTTACTATTTTTCCCCTCTCTTCTCTCATCCAGAGCAGTGGCGGATCTAGACTTAACTTTTAGGGGGGTGGGGGGGCGGTTTAAGAATTATGACTCCTCCCCCTAATCATAGCCCCTCTCACTTAGTAATGCCCTTCCCGTTCGCTTCTAAATTTCCTATTGTTGCCATTACTAATAAAATGTTGCCAGTTAGTGGAGAGAACCCTGCGCACTGGTGATACAGACTGGCGAATCGCCATTCCTTCCATCAGGGGTGGTAGAGGCTAAGACAGTAGGGCAATTTAAACATGCATGGGATAGACATAAGGATATTCTTACAAAGAAATAAGGATCAGATAAGGTTAAAGATAAAAAATAATGTAAAAAAAAAAAAAGGGGGCAGACTAGATGGGCCAAGTGGTTCTTATCTGCCGACAAATTCTGTTTCTACAGCACGCAGAATGAGCCGAAATTCACATTATAGCACCCGGTATGAGCTGAAATTCACATTATAGCACACAGTATGATCCAAAATTCACATTATAGCACACTGAATGAGCCGAAATTCACATTGTAGCACACAGTATGATCCAAAATTCACATTATAGCACAATGTATGAGCCGAAATTCACATTATAGCACGCAGAATGAGCCAAAATTCACGTTATAGCACGCAGAATGAGCCAAAATTCACATTATAGCACACTGAATGAGCCGAAATTCACATTATAGCACACTGTATGAGCCGAAATTCACATTATAGCACGCAGAATGAGCCAAAATTCGCATTATAGCACGCAGAATGAGCCAAAATGCACGTTATAGCACGCAGAATGAGCCGAAATTCACATCATAGCACACTGAATGAGCCGAAATGCACATCATAGCACACTGAATGAGCCGAAATGCACATCATAGCACGCAGAATGAGCCGAAATGCACATCATAGCACGCAGAATGAGCTGAAATGCACATCATAGCACGCAGAATGAGCCGAAATGCACATTATAGCACGCAGAATGAGCCAAAATTCACGTTATTGCACGCAGAATGAGCCAAAATTCACGTTATTGCACGCAGAATGAGCCAAAATTCACGTTATAGCACGCAGAATGAGCCAAAATTCACGTTATAGCACACTGAATGAGCCGAAATTCACATTATAGCACGCAGAATGAGCCAAAATTCACATTATAGCACGCAGAATGAGCCAAAATTCACATTATAGCACACTGAATGAGCCGAAATTCACATCATAGCACACTGAATGAGCCGAAATGCACATCATAGCACACTGAATGAGCCGAAATGCACATCATAGCACACTGAATGAGCCGAAATGCACATCATAGCACGCAGAATGAGCCGAAATGCACATCATAGCACGCAGAATGAGCCGAAATTCACATTATAGCACACTGAATGAGCCGAAATTCACATTATAGCACACTGTATGAGCCGAAATTCACATTATAGCACGCAGAATGAGCCAAAATTCGCATTATAGCACGCAGAATGAGCCAAAATTCACGTTATAGCACGCAGAATGAGCCGAAATTCACATCATAGCACACTGAATGAGCCGAAATGCACATCATAGCACACTGAATGAGCCGAAATGCACATCATAGCACGCAGAATGAGCCGAAATGCACATCATAGCACGCAGAATGAGCTGAAATGCACATCATAGCACGCAGAATGAGCCGAAATGCACATTATAGCACGCAGAATGAGCCAAAATTCACGTTATTGCACGCAGAATGAGCCAAAATTCACGTTATTGCACGCAGAATGAGCCAAAATTCACGTTATAGCACGCAGAATGAGCCAAAATTCACGTTATAGCACACTGAATGAGCCGAAATTCACATTATAGCACGCAGAATGAGCCAAAATTCACATTATAGCACGCAGAATGAGCCAAAATTCACATTATAGCACACTGAATGAGCCGAAATTCACATCATAGCACACTGAATGAGCCGAAATGCACATCATAGCACACTGAATGAGCCGAAATGCACATCATAGCACACTGAATGAGCCGAAATGCACATCATAGCACGCAGAATGAGCCGAAATGCACATCATAGCACGCAGAATGAGCCGAAATGCACATCAAAGCGCGCAGAATGAGCCGAAATGCACATTATAGCACGCAGAATGAGCCGAAATGCACATTATAGCACGCAGAATGAGCCAAAATTCACGTTATTGCACGCAGAATGAGCCAAAATTCACGTTATTGCACGCAGAATGAGCCAAAATTCACGTTATAGCATGCAGAATGAGCCAAAATTCACATTATAGTACACTGACTGGGCCGAAATTCACATTATAGCACAATGTATGAGCCAAAATTCACATTACAGCATGTAGAATGAGCCGAAATTCACATTACAGTACACTGAATGAGCCAAAATAATGCAGGGACATATACACTTTAGCTAGGAGCGGAGGGGGGAGACATGGAACACAGAGGGGGCACACACACACACTTACTTTAGTTTGGAGGGTAGGAGACATGGTATACACTGACAGTGACACCTGCTGCAGCCAGCAGCATGAGGAGTCGGATGGAGGCCGGGTGCCGCCGCGGCATTGGGAACGAGGTGGAGAGCGGTGCAGCGCGGCGGGGGACGGGGAGAGAGAGAGACAGCGTCCTGACGCGCGTACAGGAAGGAGGGGGCGTGGTCAGAACAGAGGCCGCTCAGCCGCTGTATGCGCGTCAGGACGCTCTCTCTCTCTCCCCTTCCCCCGCCGCGCTGCACCGCTCTCCACCTCGTTCCCAACACCGCGGCGGGACCCGGCCTCCATCCCGGTGCCGGTATGTGTAGGGGGGGCGTTCACCCTAATCGCCCCCCGCTAAATCCGCCACTGATCCAGAGACGGTTTACTTCACACAACTGATAACACACGATAGTAAATTAAAATGCAAAATTTGTATTCCCTACAGGAAAAGGCAGTCTGGAGGTCAAAGGGATATGGCCAGGAGTCCTCAGGATTTTGGACAGGTGGACACGGTAAGCCGGTGGCCCCCAGAGCATATCTTCCAAGTATAGCTGAGGCGGCACATGGTCTGACTCATCTGGGCAAAGAGGGTATGTGCAAGTTGGTAAGAGCCTACTGGTGTACGCCAGGATTCTCTTCTCATGCAGGTAAGAGAGCATGTTTTACTTGCTTGAGGAAGAATATTGGTAAGACAATACCAACAGAGCCATCCCATATTCCTCCGACAGACAGACCTTTTCAGGTAATACAAATTGACTTCATACAGTTACCACCCTGTAGGAATTTGAAATATGTGTTAGTTTGTATTGATGTATTTTCAATTGGGTAGAAGCATTCCCTGTTGCCACAAATACTGCTACGTTCACTGCAAAGAAAATTGTGCAGTAATTTGTGTGTAGATATGGTATCCCTAGAGTAATTGAAAGTGATAGGGGTACCCACTTTACAGGTGAAGTCTTTCAGGTCATGTGCAAACTGATGGGAATTAATAGCAAGCTACATACTCCGTACCGGCCACAGGCGAGTGCAAAGGTAGAGAGAGCAAACAGCACTATTAAGAACAAGCTGAGCAAAGTGATGGCTGAAACTGGATTGTTGTGGCCAGAGGCTTTGCCACTAGTGTTGCACAGCATCAGAACCCCTCCCAGGTCTCCACTTAACTTATCACCCTTTGAAATTCTTTTTGGTCGACAACCTCATGTAATGATAGACCCCCAGGATGATTTGAAATGCAATAATGAAGTGACTGTGAAATATTTGGTTGGGATGAGCCAGCAGCTGAGAAATCAACAGCTGGTGATTCCTGACCTACCGAACAGTAATTGTCATGACATTGAGCCTGGGGATTATTTGATGATTCGAAATTTCTTACACTCAGGTTGCCTCATAGACAGGTGGGAAGGACCATACCAAGTCTTGTTAACCAGCACGACAGCACTAAAGGTCGCCGAAAGAGAGACTTGGGTCCACTCGTCCCACTGCAAGAAGGTCGCTGACCCGGAGAGAACTCGTGACAAAGAGCAGGGTGTGGAGAACCTCGTATCACTGGAGTGTTTGTTACGGGAAAGTTGAGAGGCAGGACTGTTGAAAGGCATCTGAGCATGGAGAGCAACAAGATCTAGGACGGTTGTCACACCATTTTCTTTTTTCACCTCCCCCTGCATTTTCCTTTCTTTTCTCCTTCTTATTTTCCTTCATTCCCATAACTAAATGGATCTATCACAAGAGACTGCGTAACGGGTTCTGTTAGTAATTCTGTTTTTGATCAGGACAATTTGCTTTGGTGAGGGTCCCAGAGAGGTCGAGCAGGGATCTGGAATGGGTTCTGATGGCGAGTACGAATTTGTAGGATCACAGGAGCAGCACATCACTCGAGTAAAGGCTGGTATCAGTAAGTGCTCCGGTAGTCATGGAGCTTGGAGGCACTGTGAAGGGTTATTGTTTGTATTGTATTTGTAGGAATTGTGAAAATATAGTCGAGGATGGGTGCATCCAGAGATGTCAGTCCAACTTTAATATCGACATGGCCCGCCATCCGTTGAGTGATTACCACTCACTAGTGGGTAAGGTCTTAAACTAGACAGAATGCTGGGTGTGCTCACAGGTACCTCAAGGTCAGAGTAAATCAGGATTAGTACCATACCCTTTAGCAATAGATAAGGTACTCGAATTACAGGGTGGGAGACCGGTGGACAAGAAATTCAATATCTCTAGGCCCCCTAGTTTGAAGCTCCACCAGTATCATGTAGACAGGACTAGGGAGGCCAATCCCGGAATCGGGATCGGCGGGATCCCGGGATTTGGGCCCAAAAATGCCGGGATTTGAATCCCGGGATTGGAGCTTCCAATCCCGGGATTCAAGGGATTACAGTGCGCATGTGCGGGAGGGTGGGCGTAAGTAATGACACTTACTATTAGGCGGGCAGCCGCGGCAGCCATGGACAAGCTGAATGCGGCAGCACTTCAAATGTAGCGCCGGCCACCAGCCAATCAGAGCTGGCGGCTCGGCAGCCAATCAGGGAAGCTGCCGCAGCAGCGGCAGCCAATCAGGAGCCACTGCTGCGACCGCTTCCCTGATTGGCTGCCGGTCCGCCAGCTCTGGTTGGCTGGCGGCCGGCGCTTCATTTGAAATGCTCCCGCGTTCAGTGAGTCCATGGCTGCCGCGGCCGCCCGCCTAATAGTAAGTGTCATTACTTACACCCACCCTCCCTCTCGCGCCGCTACCAACCCTTCCGCGCCGCTACCTACATGCTCCCTCCCACACCAATACCTACACCCACCCTACCGCACTGCTACCTACCCCCTCCCTACCTCCCACACCGCTACCTACACCCTCCCTACCTCCCGCACCACTACCTACACCCTCCCTCCAGCGCTGCTCCATACAACCTTCACTGGTCCCTACTGCAATCCCGGGATCCCAGGAATCCCGGGATTGACCGTTTTTCAATCCCGAATCCCGGGATTGAAAAGACGGCCCGGGATTGGCCTCCCTAGACAGGACCTTATTGTATTTTAATATTTCCAATTACTGAAAACCAGGAAGTTGGGAAGTGACGTGGAATAACCAGACAATGACCTTTTCACACAGAGCTGATAAGATACCCATAGACTCTGAACTTGTACACCAAATAGCCAACAGTGGGATGTATTTTCGGTGTAGGTATACCCGTGGAAGCAAGACCATGTGGGCTGGAAAAGTATCGTCAGGGTATTGTGCCCATATCATCCAGCCCGATACTTGTACTGAGCAGATGGGAGAACTAGGGATTGGTTTCTTTACTTGGAAAGTTTGCAATATGGTGATGTTACATTTTGTCCCCTATGTTCTCCCAGATGATGCCTATTTCATATGTGGGAGGAAAGCGTACAAGTGGCTTGCCCCGAGCTCAGAGGGATTGTGTTATATTGGGAGAGTACTACCGGAGGTCATGACCATAACCCATGATAAAATGAAAGACGTTCACCGCAGTGCTCAGGCTCCTTATACTCATACTCACTATGAACACATCATCAAGAGACAGCCTCTGAGTTGATCCACGAATCCACAGGGATTAATTTCTTTCTCGCATTAGACATCACCCGTACTGCCAGAGGAACTATAAATTATAAGTATATCCATGCGCTAGCAAACTTGATAGATAATATCCAGCACAGGATGGTCCTTAATTACGTCACAGCCGTGACAGGTGGGTACTGTGTTACTCTGGCAACTCAATATGGTGTGAAGTGCTGTACGTTTATACAAACAGCACTGACGACCCCACGGAGAACATCGATCAGAAGATGGACGAGATCTTGCAGTTGAAATGGGAGTTCAGGAGGAAGCACAACCTTACCTTAGCGACTGTGAGTAATGAACTGACCGGCTGGGTCTCATGGTTGAACCCATGCAAATGGTTCTCAGGTTTAGGAGAGTGGGCTCAAAATGTCATTATGAGTGTGGGGAAGTTTCTCCTTTGTATCCTGGGAGTCATCATAATTATTGGTTCGATATTTAGGTGTGTTCAAATTCTAACGCGGCGCAAGCACGGCACAAATTTGATGAGTCTAAGGAGCGAGGGCGCTGTTATAGCAGCAGATTTAATTTATGATCCATCCATAGAGACAGCGTTATGATAAGGATTGCAAATGAATTTCATGGCCTGTTTCTTTCACCCATTTTTCTTTGTCTCCCCCTCTGCCCAGATACATCCAACCGGAAAAGACGTCAGCCCTACCCAAAATGTTTATGTGAATGTATTTTTATATATGTGTCTTATCTTCATCTCTTCAACCTCCAGTTAATGTCACACATAGTCGACAGGTGATATCCACATATACTTGTATCATCAACTAAATGTGCACCCCATTTGTTGGAACAAGAAGCCGAAAAGAGCTCGGTAGTGTTTGTTGGCCCATTTACAGACCCTTAATATGGGATGAGAAGGATTTAATGTATACTTCGCAATACCTCGAAGCTTATTTAGAACATATACGGCATGATGATACATGCCCCTCAGACATGGATTCATACATACATGCTTTTTACTATCCCACTAGGTCATACATTTCCCACCTACAACTCTCCCCCGATCATCCAAGCTTCTGTATATATTGTATAGATTGATTAGGTAGTGGCAGTTATTTGGTGACTGCCAAGGGGGTGGACTGTCGAAGTCGAAAAATATTGCAACAATTTATTTGGAAAAAAACAAAACCTCGCCTTAGTCTCCGGTTGTTACAAAGAACTAAAGCTGAAGGAGGTATTAATTTTCGAAATATGGAAATCTATAATTATGCTGCTGTATGTAGACATATCAAGGACTGGATTTCACATTCTGAATTATATTCCAATTATTTAGTGGAACAATCCTTTCTTACCAATATAGATTTGGTTTGTTTTTTGCATTCCCATAAATCTGATATCCCATCAGAAATATTAGACAACCCTCTCTTAATGTCAGCATGGTCAGTTTGGCACACGATCCGCAATAAATGGAAACTTCACGCTTCATATTCTTTGTTTCTTCCTCTAATTGGCAATGTAAACTTCCAACACGGATTGGCCTCTGCTCCCTTCACTTTGTGGGCTCAAAAAGGGCTTACGACAGTTCGTCAGCTTACTAATGTAACTACACAACGTACTCTCACTTTTTCTCAGGCTCATTCTAAATTTTCTTTTTTACAAATCCATAATTTAGCTTTTTTGCAAGCACAACACTATGCCTCCAAGGTGATTTCTTACCTTTCTCCCATGGACTGGGTAAACCAGTTAGATATTGCCTTTCAATCTTTATTTAATGCTAGAGGAGCTATTTCTATGTTCTATAAAATATTACGAACACCGTATTATGAAGGCCACTATGACACTGGTATTACTAGATGGCAGAGACATTTTCCTGATCTTAGTGAAGCAGTCATTCTAAAAGCGCTTCTACATTCCAATCGCACTCTTCTAACTATTATGTACCAAGAAATGTTCTTCAAAATTTTTTATAGGGGCTATTTATCACCCTCTCGCTGTCAATTAATGGGGATGTCCTCCACTTCGACATGTTTAAAATGCACGCGACCTGAGGCTACTCTTTTTCACTGTTTGTGGGATTGTATTCATATTAAAAAATTCTGGCTTCAAATAAAACAATTCGCCACTGCAGAACTAGTACATTTTTACCATTGTCCCCGGAATGGGCCATTTTTGGTATATTAACAACTACCTCTAGAATTTCCCCGGGATGTCGTAAATTATTGTTGATTCTTTCAGCCGTAGCGAAAAAATTTATTTTACAACAATGGATACAGCCCTCTCCTCCTTCATTACAAATGTTCAAGGATAAACTATTTTATGTATTTAAAATGGATTGGATGGAGACTTCACTACATAAAGAACAACGCATTAAGAAATTTTTTGATGTTTGGGAATCTTTTATTGATACTTTAAACATTTCAATAAAGAAACAGATTCACAATTGTTTTCGTACAACTTTATGGTATGAGACTACAACACTTCTATCTGACCCCCCCATTCGACTAAGTTAAAATGGTTGGGAGTTATTGGGCTGCAGGCGATCCGTTCTCCCCCCCCCACTCCTCCTTTCTTTACCTCATTCACCCTTTCACTCCTTTTTCTTACTTCTATATGCCTCTTTTTCTTCCTTTATCCTGTTTCTTGTTCTCTATCCCTTCTCTTGGAAGAGACTACTCTTTCCTGATTGGTTATATACCTTGCTGACATTCTGTATATTCAATATCATGAATACAACATCCTATATTATAGTCATTCTATAATGTATTGTTTCTCATCTACTCTTTCAAGTACTGCTTTGTTGGCATTGTATTTAAAATGTTTTAAATGTAAAATCGAAATAAAAACATTTTTGAAAAAAAAAAAAAATATTGCAGTACACACATCATGTACAAACTACACACAGATGGCCTTCATGCGCGTACTTATTCTGCCGTGCGTGCACATATTCGCAATTTGCGTATGGTCGCTCCCGCGGTCCTGCGTATTAGAGCGTGGTATGAGTATTTACGGTAGTGTTTGTAGTCGCATGGAAAAGCCATAAAAACACATTACATATTTAATCCAAATAGTGCACAATGTACACATAGTCTCCCTGCATCACACCAGCAAGTTACAATAGTTTAAATGGTATCAGAACAAAGGGATTCACCTTTACAGGATAGGAGGGGACAGACTAAGGTTATAAGGTGGTGTTTGGTATCCAGCTGTAGGGTATTTTAAGGGCAATATTTCGGTGTTGGTTTGCAGAAGATCGCACGCTCCTGCGAATAGTTATGCGCAGGAGCAGAATATAAATATTAACTGTGTTTACTGTACATTTGGTATGCGGTGAGAACCCAGAGGAGACCCCCCACAAGTGCATCTGGAACAGACATCGCCCACCTATTCAAACCAACCTATGACCTCTCCTGTACTGTAAATGACCATCCCTGTGTCCAATGGACAAAGAGATTACAGTATCCATTGTGTTAGGTTTTCGAATATTGTATAAAAGAGCCAGCTGCATGCCCGGCCACACACAGACTCTGAAGGTCATCTACCTTGATGACTGAGGACCAGACTGGGAAGTGCAGGCGAAACCAAACACGTATGTACCATTGATTGTAGCCATTCTTCTATTGTATTGTATTGTTTATATTGTAACCCCCTGCAAGTAAAGAACCGTTGGAAGGTTAGACCCCAACCTAGTTTTGAATTACAATTGGTATCGTGTCCCATTTCCTGGCTAAGGTTTAAAGTGTATTTACAGCCACTCGGGCTGCTGCATTGTGCTAACAGCGTATAGGCCTGTGTACGCAAACTGTGTAGTCACTACGCCCTTTCGGCGTACGTACGCAGAGTGCGTACACTGTACGATCTTGTGTATGTAAGGTTTGTGAACAATATAAGGGTGAAAGGTTAATTACAGCGGCCGCAGCGGCTCAATATTAAAGTATATCAAGTGTGTTTAAAGTATAAGCTTTTTAGTCCTGTAAGCAAACCGACTTTTACAGGCTCTACCCATTAGATATTATCCATTGATTATACAGTGGGAATTGACCTTACCTGGATTTGTTACTGTATCAGAGTCATTCATCAGATGCTCAGTCACAATATGGCCAGTAACACAACACTGTAAATAAAGGGGTGTTAGCCAGCAGCAGAGTGTCTGTACCTTTTGTCTACATTTGTATTAACAGCATTGTCTGCCTCCATTACATTAGGATAGTGGTATCCATCGATACTTGCCATCATTTTGGTATTTAACATTTTTAACTACATTTAGACTACTGAATTTGTGAATATAGAAGGACACAGTAACACTGTTTCAATACCACATTGGTTACAGATTAACTTATCCTTCTTAACCTGGATATAAAATGTAACAATTTAAATAGTAGCAATTGTGGACACTGTGATCAGCAAAAGCATTATTAAATAAATGACACTGACAATAATAACACCATAAAAGTTCTTTATTAGATCTTCCAACCTTAATTTATCAGACTCATTAGACATTAATACATATCAAGGTTGTTCTTCTTCTTATTATTGAATACATAGAAACTAGAATACATTATATACACACATGGAGACCATGGATTTTTAAAGAAATTATCACTTTTTCTACACTTTTTCAGTCTTTTGTTTTTTAATATTTTCTCAAAAGATAAGCATTTTAATACAATTATTAAAAGTTATATTTTAAAATTGGCTTTATTTTACTATCTGTGCACCATTAGAACACACTTTTCTTTCCTTCGATTTATATCATCTCTGTATTGACCTGATTAGCCCTAAACTATCCACTACTCTACATCCTTGCTCCATTTCCGGCCTTCTCTGTTTTACCTTTTCCCCACCCTCCCTCTGCTTCCTGTCCACAATGTTATTCTGCTCCATAAATCTCCTCATGAGAAGTAGTGGATTTCGCACTAGGCACTGAGGCATGTACCTAGGGGCGGCATATATGCTGGGGGCGGGACACCAGGTGATATTATTTTTTTTTTGTCATTATAACTTTATTTTATTTTTTTGTTTTATTTAGCAAATGATGGTGGTAGGACAATGGGCAGCAAATTGTGGCCCGGGAGTTGGTAGTAGGGTGAGGCTGGGGATGCTTTGGTGGTCTCAAGGCATCCGGGCAATGATGTGATGGGTTTGGGGGGGGGGGGGGGGGCATTAATGTGCCTAGGGGTGGCCTTACCCCTAAATCTGCCCCTTCTCATGAGCTGAGATTTCCACCCATTGTGTCAGCACAGTGACATAAAAAAACTGACTTACTATGGTGTCATTAAGTCCTAATACTTCTAAAGATCTTTCCTATTGCTGGAAACACATGCTTTTTACATATCTTAAATAAGAGATTGGATATTAGGGGTCCATTTATCAGTGAGTTTTAGCTATTTAAAAATGTCTTAATATGATCAATGGTGTTCCAGCCAATCAGCTCCTAAATGACATTTGCTTGAAAAATGACAATTAGGAGCTGATTGGCTGGAGCACTATTTATCATATGCAATGAGTTTAAGGGGTACATTTACTAAGCAGTGATAAGAGTGGAGAAGTGAGCCAGTGGAGAAATTTCCCCATCAACCAATCAGCAGCTCTGTATCATTTTATAGTATGCAAATTATAGATGTTACTTCAGTGCTGATTGGTTGATGGGGAAATTTCTCCACTGGCTCACTTCTCCACTCTTATCACTGCTTAGTAAATGTATCCCTAAATAGCTTAAACTCATTGATAATAGGCCCTTAGGGGAGTATTCAGAGGTAGATGCCAATTTGCAAACGGAGATATTTCGGCCTTCTATATTCGAGCTTGGAAGGATGCAATTGCATAGTGATTGACATGCGACAGTCAGTCGGGGGTGGTGATGTGGTGTTGGGGGCAGTGGTACAGGAAACGCAGGCATGTCATGGCCTTTTCTAGGGCAGCCGGATGACATCACCTGTATTTCCTGCGACGAGAAACATGGTGGCAGTGTGCTTTTAATGCAGCCTGGTTTCATATACAGGGGTCGACCTCTATTTGCCGCATTTTGCTATGCAATTGCAATTGAATTGTGATCGCATTGCTGGGTGGAACTACACATACTGGGCAACATTGCAGTGTGCTCTTTGGACATTTATAAATAAGTGGTTTGGTTCGGAATTCAGATTTAAAATCCAAAACTTGGGCTTTGGATGTCTTGAAATATACAGTTTCAAGAAAAAGTATGTGAACCCTTTGGAATTTCCTGGATTTGTGCATAAATTGGTCGTAAAATGTGTTCTGATCTTCATCTAAGTCACAACAATAGACAAATACAGTCTGCTGAAACTAATACCACACAAACAATTATATGTTCTCATGATTTTATTGAACACTCCATGTAAACATTCACAGTGCAGGGTGGACAAAGTATTTAAACCCTTGGATTTAATAACTGGTTGATGCTTCTTTGGCAGCAATAACCAAACATTTCCTATAGTTGCATATCAGACCTGCACAACGGTCAGGGGGAATTTTGGACCATTCCTCTTTGCAAAACTGTTTCAGTTCAGCAATATTCTTGGGTTGTCTGGTGTGAATTGCTCTCTTGAGGTCATGCCACAGCATCTCAATCAGGTTGAGGTCAGGACACATATTTTCTTCTGTTGAAGCCATTCTGTTGTTGATCTACTTCTCTGCTTTGGGTCGCTGTCCTGTTGCATCACCCATCTTCTGTTGCGCTTCAATTGGTGGACAGCTGGCCTTAGGTTCTTCTGCAAAATGTCTTGATAAACTTGGGAATTAATTTTTCCGTTGATGTCTGTCAATCTGTCCAGGCCCTGAGGCAGCAAAGCAGCCCCAAACCATGATGCCCCTTCCACCATACTTCACAGTTGGGATGAGGTTTTGATGTTGGTGTGCTGTGCCTTTTTTTCTCCAAACATAGGTGGTCATTCCGAGTTGATCGCACGTACCAACTTTTTGCTGCTCGTGCTATCAACTAGACGCCGCCTATGGGGGAGTGTATTTTAGCATAGCAGGGCTGCGATCACTTGTGCAGCCCTGCTATGCTAAAAAAGTTTCCTACAAAACAAGATCAGGGTCAGATCTACTTACCCTGTGCGATGGATCCAGCGACGAAGGTCCTGGGATTGACGTCAGACATCCGTCCTCCAAACATCTGGACACGCCTGCATTCAGATCTCCACACCCGGAAAACAGTGAGTAGACACCCCAGAATGCCTCCCCGCCGTCAATCTTCTTGCGATCACCGCTGAGATCACTTTCAGCGCTGGCGGCATTGCTGCCCGGTCGCCAGGCAATGACATGCGTGTGCATTGCGGGTGCTGTGCAGCCACAGTCCTGACCCATTCACACCGCAGCGAAGAACCGCTGCGTGTGAACGGGTCGGAATGACCCCCATAGTGTTGTGTGTTCCTTCCAAACAACTAAACTTTGGTTTCATCTGTCCACAGAATATTTTGCCAGTAGTGCTGTGGAACAGTCAGGTGTTCTTTTGCAAACTTCAAACGTGCAGCAATGGTTTTTTTGGACAGCAGTGGCTTCCTCTGTGGTATCCTCCCATGAACTCCATTCTTGTTCAGTGTTTTACATATGGTAGATTCATCAACAGAGATGTTAGCAATGTTAGCATGTGCCAGAGAATTATGTAAGTCTTTAGCTGACACTCTAGGATTCTTCTTCACCTTGCTGAGCATTCAGCGCTTTGCTCTTGCAGTCATCTTTACAGGACGCCCACTCCTAGGGAGAGTAGCAACAGTTCTGAACTTTCTCCATTTATAGACAGTTTGTCTTACCGTGGACTGATGAACATCAAGGCTTTTAGTGATACTTTTGTAATCCTTTCCAGCTTTATGCAAGTCAACAATTCTTAATTGTAGGTCTTCTGAGAGCTCTTTTCTGCAAGGCATCAGGCAATGCTTCTTGAGAATTGCAAACTCAAAACTGGTGTGTGTTTTTTATAGGGCAGGGCACCTCCAATCTCGTCTTATTGATTGGACTCCAGGTTGGCTGACTCCTGACTCAAATTAGCTCTTGGAGAAGTCATTAGCCTAGGGATTCACATACTTTGTCCACCCTGCACTGTGAATGTTTACATGAGTACATATAATTGTTTGTGTGGGATTAAGTTTCAGCAAACTGTGTCTATTGTTGTGATTTAGATGAAGATCAGAACACATTTTATGACCAATTTATGCACAAATCCAGGAAATTCCAAAGAGTTCACATACTTTTTCTTGCAACTGCACATATATATATATATATATATATATATATATATAAACTGACTCATTACAAGCCGCCTATGTGTGCCGGAGTGATGAGAGGAGCAGCTTTGGGGGCAGGTGAGAAAGAAGAGGAGGGAGGGTGAGGAGGTAGCTGCAGCAAGTGCACTGTAATTGGTGGCGGCGCCGCTGCAGCTGTCCCTCTCCTTCCACATAGGCTGGCCTCCACTGCTGTGAATGCTGGTATGTGCTTCCCTCATCCCAGCATTCACAATGGCGGTGGTCAGCCAATGTGGAAGGAGAGGGACAGCTGCATGCGGCGGTGCCACCAATTACAGTGCGCTGCTGCAGCTCCCTCCCACCCACCCCCTCCTCCTCCTTCCCTGCCTGCCTGGGATCTGCCAGCAGCTGCACCGAGGAACCTGACTGTCTGAGCCAGCGGAGACAGTAATGGGCCCTACACACTGGAAGATAACACTGAACGATATGAACATTCTCGTTCATTGATGAACGAGAACCCGTTCATATCGTTCAGTGTGTAGGCACCAACGATGAATGATGTGCAGCCCCGCGCTCGTTCATCGTTAGTGCCCCGTAGCTTATGCATGCAGGCCAATATGGACAATCTCGTCCATATTAGCATGCACTGCTATGGAGACGGGTGATGGGGAAAGTGAAGAAACTTCACTCCCCCTATCATCCCCCCCCCCCCACTGCCGGGTCGCCCGCTGGCCGGTCAGGCAGCTCGGCGGTGGGTCGACAAGTGTGTAGGGCCCATAAGTACAATCTATTCTGACTATCTGTCTGTCTATCTATCTATCTATCTATCTATCGTAATGTGTAATAAGGGGACGCTGTCTGCCAAAACGTGTAATAAGGGGACGCAGTCTGCCGTAATGTGTAATAAGGGGATGCTATCTGCCGTAATGTGTAATAAGGGAATGCTGTCTGGCGTAATGTGTAATAAGGGGACGCTGTCTGCCGTAATGTGTAATAACTAATAAGGGTATGCTGTCTGCCGTAATGTGTAATAAGGGGACACTGGTGGTCATTCTGAGTTGATCGCTCGCTAGCAGTTTTTAGCAGCCATGCAAACGCTATGCCGCCGCCCACTGGGAATGTATTTTAGCTTAGCAGAAGTGTAAACGAAGGGATCGCAGAGCGGCTACAAAATTATTTTGTGCAGTTTCAGAGTAGCTTGAAACCTACTCAGCGCTTGCGATCACTTCAGACCATTCAGATCCTGATTTGACGTCACAAACAAGCCCTGCATTTGCCCAGCCACGCCTGCGTTTTTCCAAACACTCCTTGAAAACGGTCAATTGACACCCAGAAACGCCCTCTTCCTGTCAATCACTCAGCGGCTGCATGTGTGACTGAAAAGCATCGCTAGACCCTGTGTAAAACGACATTGTTCGTTGTAATTGTACACCGCGCGTGCTTTGCGCCACATACGCATGCACAGAAGTGTCTTTTTTTGCCCCATCGCTGCACAACGAACGAATGCAGCTAGCGAACAACTCGGAATGACCACCACTGTCTGCCGTAATGTATAAAAAGGGGACGCTGCCCGCCGTAATGTGTAAAAAGGGGATGCTGTCTGCCGTAATGTGTAAAAAGGGGGACGCTGTCTTCCGTAATGTGTAAAAAGGGGGACGCTGTCTTCCGTAATGTGTAAAAAGGGGGACGCTGTCTGCCGTAATGTGTAAAAAGGGGGGCGCTGTCTGCCGTAATGTGTAAGAAGGGGACGCTGTCTGCCGTAATGTGTAAAAAGGGGATGCTGTCTGCCATAATGTGTAAAAGGGGGATGCTGTCTGCCATAATGTGTAAAAAGGGGGATGCTGTCTGCCATAATGTGTAAAAGGGGGATGCTGTCTGCCGCAATGTGTAAAAAGGGGACGCTGTCTGCCGTAATCTGTAAAAAAGGGGACGCTGTCTGCTGTAATGTGTAAAAAGGGGGACTGGCTGCCGTAATGTGTAAAAAGGGGGACTCTGTCTGCCATAATGTGTAAAAGGTGGACTCTGTCTGTGTAAAAAGGGGACGATGTCTGCCATAATGTGTTAAAAGGGGAATCTGTCCGCCGTAATGTGTAAAAGGGGCTCTACCTGGTATAGTGGCGCTACTGTGCGGCATCATTTGAATAATGGAGACTACTGTGCACTGTAATATGAATTGGTATTATTTTGTGGCCACATCCCTTCCTCATGAAGCCACGCCCCTATATTTTTTGCACGCGCCTACGACGCGCACTGTCCCTATTTTACATAAGGGGGAGCGTCGATGCCATTTCTTGCACACAGCCCTAAAATGTCTAGTTACAGCACTGGTCTAGGTCGACATGACAAAAGGTCGACATTAATTTTTCACTTTTTTTCCATTTTTTAAACTTTTTCATACTTTACGATCCACGTGGACTACAATTGGGAATGGTAACCGTGCCCGAATCATGGCGAGCGAAGCGAGCCATGTGAGGGGACACGGTGCACTAATTGGGGTTCCCAGTCACTGTACGGAGAAAAAGACACCAAAAAAATTAAAGAAAACTCATGTCGACATTTTCTCATGTCGACCTAGAGCCTCTGTCGACCTAGAAACCATGTTAACCTACTTACTGTCGACCAATAGTGGTCGACCTAGACACTGTCGACATAAGTCTAATCTACCTAACATGCCACACCCGCTACACTACGTTTAATCTTAAATAGAAATAAAGCACTATTTATTGACAGTGTAGCTTTAACAGGATAAAGCCATCACTGCCCTCATTTCAAATTCAAGTCACCAAAACCTAGACTGAACATTCAGATGTTCAGATATTAACCACTCACTTCCTGAAATTACACATTATGTTGAAACAGCGTGACAGCTTCCCTTTGTTTTAGAACCAGCCCACAACTTAAACACATTACAAAATTCCAGAGTCTTGTATGGAAGTTTGATTGTTCCTCATTTGCAACGGACCTTATAGCACATATTGGAGTGACCCTGCAGCTTCTGTGTCATGGTAAGTGGATATGGATTTTACACAGTTCTACAGAGCAGTCATAATATTAAGTATTTGTGGATTACTTACAGACAATAATGGAAATTGCTCACTGTGGTATGCCGTGTAACAGAAGCAAGCATGCTTCCAACATACCCTGCCAGACAACGTAACTTGTAGAACATGTAGTTCAACAAAAAGTCTTATGTCACAGGTTGGCACAGCATACTGTATATACATTTTTCTGCATGGAAGAGAAAATCTGCTGTATGCTGGGCATACTTGCCTACCTGACCCTCTCCATGAGGGAGAAAATGCTCTGTTCCTGGACTTTCCTGGTAATGTATGATTGCCATCACCTGTGGTGAAAAACACCTTTCTTATCTATTAACTAGCTCACCACAGGTGATGGCAATCATACATTACTAGGAAAGTCCAGGAACAGAGCAGTTTCTCCCTCATGGAGAGGGTCAAGTAGGCAAGTATGATGCTGGGGTGTGAGGTATTAAATGACTGCAATGTTGTATTTATGTACTCCCACATTTACACTAGGCACTAGATGGTTTCTATTTCACATATACACTATTTTTTAAACAAAAAATCTCTCCCTGTAAGGCTGTGGCTCTAAATTGTTATGTAATAAGAGTCTGAGCCCTATCGCCTCCTCTCCTACACCATTACACATAAAACAATGTAATCTGTGTTATTCTATGCACGCAAACTGTGATTTACATTAAACTGAGACTTCAATGCTGCCAAGGTGTGTCCAGGAGTATATAGTGGGAATGCAATTATAATAAACTTAAGTGTCCTCCTTTGTCTAGTAGAAGTACTTGGAAGTATGTAAAAGTCTCGTTGCCAGTTAAGTTGTTTAAAAAGCTTAATTATTCCAATAATAATTATATAACAATAAACGCTGCAGTAACTGATTGCTTTACTTTGGAGAAATTATCATGAATAAGATTTCTATATTGCACATAAAATATTAAAGAGCACTCAGAAGAACTGTCAGTTTTCATTATAATAGTTCCATGAATGTTATTATATACCAGTCACCAGCCCATCAAAATGACGGAACAACATAACAGTAATGTCAGCGCTGCAGCTGAGCACGCCTGAACAGAGCAATACATGAATTTCTCCGTTGGGCTAGTGGCCGCCAGCGCACAATATACTTGAATTCCCCCCATAGTGGTGAGGAGCAGTGCTAGCCTTTTATTATATAGCATATTTGGCAATCAACAGCTTAATCATATACCTTTGCTATTGCATTAATTCTGTATCAACAGCTAACAGGATGTTTAAAATAGTAAGAGAATCATCATAATAAATACAATACTGAACTAATACTTTACTGAAACACCTGAATCATGTTAACTATTTATTCAAGCTTGCGAGCAGGGTACTCTTACCTTTTTGTCTGTGTGTTACTGTCTTGCCTTATTAAGTGTTTGTTCCCTATTGTAAAGCACAAGGGAACATGCTGGCACTATATAAATACATGACAATAAATCAATACATAAAAGAAAAGAAAACAACATTGCATCCAACCACCTTCCCAACCCTAAATAGTCACTTTGAGTGTGAGTATACCTATCTATAAGTGTTAACTCATTCTTGGCTATCTGCTTGCATTCTAAATTCAGTGTGCATACACACTGCAATATTTTAGTCAATAGCGCTCATTTTCCTCCTTCTGAGCGATATTGACTAAAATATTGTACTGTGTGTATGCCGCAAAACGACAGCCGATGCGCGTTCCGAGGGTCATTAACGACCACCTCTGTCGGCCGTACATGGAGCTCAGTTTTGGCTATGTCGACCAAAACTGGATGTACGGGCTTTCCGTGGTGTGACGTCACTGAGCAATATCGTTTGCGGGAGGCTTGGGAGGAAAGGGAACACACTGGGGGTCATTCTAAGTTGATCGCTAGCTGAAATTGTTTGCTGCGCTGCGATTAAGTAAAAAAACGGCACTTCTGCGCATGCGTATGCAGTGCGCATGCGCGACGTACTTTCACAACGGCCGTTGTATTTTTACACAAGGTCTAGCGAAGCTTTTCAGTGGCACTGCTGGTCGCAGAGTGATTGACATGAGGTGGGCGTTTCTGGGTGTGAACTGACCGTTTTCAGGGAGTGTTCGGAAAAACACAGGCGTGCCAGGAAAAACGCAGGCGTGGCTGGGCGAATGCAGGGCGTGTTTGTGACGTCAAAACAGGAACTGAATGGTCTGAACTTAAGTGATCGCAAGCGCTGAGTAGGTCTGGAGCTACTCTGAAACTGCACAATTTTTTTTGTAGCCGCTCTGCGATCCTTTCGTTCGCACTTCTGCTAAACTAAAATATGCTCCCAGAGGGCGGCATCTTAGCGTTTGAACGACTGCTAAAAACTGCTAACGAGCGATCAACTCAGAATGACCCCCACTGTGCGATATCACTTATAAAGCATATCACACAGTACGGTCCCACCTATAGATTGTGCTATATTAATCCAATTTTCAATCCTATAAGTGTGTGAAAAATGTAAAATAAATAAATAAAATAGAAAAGTGTCCTTTCATAATGCTCTAGGTATTGTACTTCCAATCATGTTTATAGAGCTGAATAACAGAAGTTTTGAAAGCTTTCAGACACATGACAAATGTAGGTGACTCAGGTAGGTTGCTGCAGAAATGGGTTGGCTCTCCCACTTCACATCCCACTTCACTCCTTCCCCTAGGAAGATGGTATTGGTTCCCCCTATAATGTCCTTGATATCTCCTGTATAACCACTGTGCTTAATTGCTCCAATACCTGGATTTTACAAATGTAAAAAGCAAATTTGACTATTAGTGATGATGAATGGGCCCCCAAGACACATACAGTATTTGGGTATTCCGACCCACTTTTAAAACAAAATAAAACAGTTTAGAAGTAGATCAAATGTAAAAACAAAGGCATTGTTCCAAGCGATTTTATTTTATTAATTTATTTTAAGATTTTGTTCTGTTATGATCCATTATAGCCTTTTACGCTAAAGGCATTACCAGTGGTAGGGTTATCACTGGTGATAATAAAGTTATATTTATAACATCTTTTATGTATTGGGTGAAGCAAAAATAGTCCTTATTGCCGCAACAATGATTTTTGCCATTTCATAAATATGTCCATTTGTTATTTAATCGTGACAAAATATATGAAGATGGGAAACAAAGGATGACAAATGAGGCAGTGAGGCACACAAGTCATATGACCTGTCTAGAGTCAGCGATAGCGAGGCACGGGGCCGCGCATCACTATCGCCATGGAGCATACACACGGAGCGATGTGTGCTTCATTTCTAAGAAATCTAGTCAGATTGCGTAGAAATTAAGCAAAAATCGCTCCCCCCCATTCATCAGTTAGATGTATTGCGTGAGATAAGATAAAAGTCCAAATAATGGAGTTGCTTGCTCTAAAGGGCCGTACATACCGGAAGATTTCTCCCAGAGATGTGTGCACATCGCTATCACTGGGGGCATATATCCGGAGAGGGGTGATAGTCATGTGACCGCCGGTCGGCTGACCGACAGTCACATGACCTCCTCAGTGAGCCCGACGGCTCACTATCCCGATGGTCGGCATGCCGACCAACAGGGACTATTTCCACTCGTGGGTGTCCACGACACCCATAGAGTGGGAACAGAACCCGTGGCGACCGCAGGTCGCCACCGAGCCCGCAGCGTGGCGAGCGCAGCGAGCCCGCAAGGGGCTCGCTGCACTCGCCCCTCCCCGCTGGGATCCCGGCGTCGGTATGCTGCCGGGATCCCGGCGTCGGTAAGGTGACCTGACCGCCGGTCACCCGTACTACACCCCCGGAGAGATCAATGCTTAATTTCTGAATAATCTAGTCAGATTGCTTAGAAATTAAGCACGGTTCTCTCTGTGTGTACCCCCCCTGTACAGGAGCTGATGAGTTTCATAGAAACATACTTGTCTCCAAGATTTCTCCCACAGTGCTGACTTTTGACATTATGAGAAGAGGCGACAGGAAGAGGACAGTATCAAGAAGGTGATTAAAAATTAGAGAGGCACACGCAATGAGGCACAACACACAGGCTTTCACCTCCACTCCTATATTGGTGTGGAACGGAAAGATCTTCAACCAAGCAAATATATAATTACCACATTACTGGACAAACTAAAAAAACTAGGGGCCGAAGCCTCCGAATTTGTACCCCCTTCTCCATTTTCAGGGATTAAGATAATCTCGGATTTAATGACGGGATGCAAATAAACTGGTGTATACCACAGGATCAAGATTGGATATTTTCCTCTCCACGGAGTCTGGACACTTATTTTGTGAAAATTTCATGGGTTTCTTTTTTTCATTTTTTTTTATTACATTTTTATTTACATATTTTATGGCAGATGCCTTATTTATTTTTTACAGCTCCCAATTACGCGCATGTGAGCATACCTCTGTGTCCCAGTTACACGCATGTGAGCATACCTGTGTGTCTTGTTTATTTTATTCATATTTAATTTTTAAATAAAGCAGCCCCTTAGATGTTTTAGCAGCACCACCTGAGCCCCCACAGCAGCCCCGGATGGGGCAAGCTGAGTACAGGTGGGTTCGGTACAGTACTAAGCAGGACTGTGCAGTGATTTTTTTGTTATTCAGCCCCTGCCATAGTGGAGCTTACCTCTCTACAGTCAAAAATAATTTCATACTATAAGTAGGACTGTGGGATTAAGCAATGCTAACCTCTGTGCACACAGCATGCCTCAGCCTGACAAGCCACCATGAGACTCCATACTGGGCCTAATTCAGCAACTGTTTGTGCCTCGCAGGAGCTCCTGGCCCATCTAGTGCTGCATTGCAATGGAAAGCTGATGCAATGCAAGAGCAATGAATCTCTGTTCTTCTAACACCGCAAGGTCTTGCAATAACCCTACGCAGCCCTTAGGAAAAGAACCCTGTACATCAAATAATAATAAATCAAAATTAAGGTTGACTAATTGGAGCCATTCATTTCAGTGAGTCCCTAACATGAAATAATTGAGAAGACCCTCTCTCTAATTCTCCGGCAGAAAATCTCTCTTTTACCTCTCCGGCAGTTGCGCTGGATTATGATTCTATCTCTTCTGAATCTGTTGACTTTGGCCACAAATGTGGTTTCATTGGAAAACACTTTGTCAAAATTGCAATTTCCATTTCCACCTTTGCAGCTATGCTTTCACAAATCTGTTTGTGATGTTGAAGCTTATTTCATATTCTTCTCTAGACTTTAATTTAAACCTGAAATCAAGTACAGCAGCACCCCTGGATTTATACAGCATAGGCAGCACCCCTGGAGAATTACAAAGCACAGCCAACAGGCAACAGCATCCCTGGACTTAAATGGCAGTGGGGCATCACCCCTGGACTGATATGGCAGAGGGGCAGCACCCTGTATAGGGCAGCACCCCTGGAATGATGTGGCAAAGAAAAGACGTTGAAGATGGAATTGTCCTTGGGCCCTCCCACCCACCACTATGTTGTATAACAGGACATGCACACTTTAACAAACCAGCCATTTCAGCAACAGGGTCTGCCTCATGACTGTGACTGAAATGATTGGTTTGTTTGGGCCCCCACCTATAAAAAGCAATTCATCTCTCCTTGCACAAACTGTCTATACAGAGGCAAGATGTTGTCCTCATCCTCAGATTCCCACCTTAAGTGTTTACATCCTCACCCTCATCCTCACAGACAAATAATATTCACACAAACCACATAATTTAGGTGTCAGTGGACTGCTTACACTATTACCCAAAGTTTATAAACTTGACAATGACTTATGATGAATGCACTGCAGGGGACGTATAAGGGAGAATGTTCCTAGGTGGTTAACGTCCTTACCCCTACTTATTATGGATTGACAAAGACAACAGATGGCTTGACACCTGTTGTCTGGATTTGTGGAGAAATAATTCCACACCAAAGAGGTGGATTTTTTGGTATTTTGCCCAGGCATGACAATAGGCTTTTTCATACCATGGACAACAACTGTTTCCACTGCAGAGGCGTCACCAGGTGTGTTGACACCCGGTATGCACCCTTCATATGCCATCAAACCGGAGGCACGCTCGCGGCAAAAAAGTGGATGTGGCAGCAAAGAAAGGAGGCTTGGCCTTGCGGGTCATCACTCCGGGTGCATGCCCAACATCTCCGGAGATGCTGGGCTGTACTGGGCTGCCCCCGGGGACTGTCTGCAGCGCTGTTGGCTCCTTTGCTATGACAGGAACTGGGTACAGTAGCAGAATTTCACACTGCAACACCTGGCTTCTGTCACTGCAGAGGAGCCCACAGATCGGGGTCACCCGCATCTAGGCGTCACACCCGGTTGTAGGTGGCACCCCCCGCACCCGCCTTGTGATGCCACTGCTCCACTGGTGCCTTATTCAAACAAACCACATCACCATCAGAATCTTCATCGTCAGCTACACCAATATCCTCCTCATCCTGGACTTCTACAGTGACATCCTCAATCTCTATATCAGCAACTTGACTGGCGGTGCTCCTACCAATACTTGCAGAGGACGTGCAAATGGTGGTAGGAGCCTCCTCTTCCCATACAGTGTTGTGAAGGTCAGGCCTAGACATCACAACCGCGGACACACTATGATTCTCCTTGGGGATTTGTGGTATTTGTACAGCATACAGGACAGTGCCAGCATCCCTGTATTTTCACAACACCCCTGTCATTTTACAACAAACAAGACAGGGCCAGCACCCCTTTATATTCACAGCACCCCTGTATTTTTACAGCATACAGGACACAGCCAGTGTACATTTATTTTCATTGCACCACTGTATTTTTACAGCATATAGGACCAGTGTACTTTTATTTTAACAACAGCACCTCTGTATTTTTACAGCATACAGGACCAGTGTACTGTTATTTTAACAACAGCACTCCTATATTTTTACAGCATACAGGACCAGTGTACTTTTATTTTAACAGCACCCCTGTATGTTTACAGCATACAGGACCAGTGTACTTTTATTTTAACAGCACCCCTGTATTTTTACAGCATACAGGACCAGTGTACATTTATTTTCACTGCACCCCTGAATTTTTTCAGCATACAAGATAGGGCCAGTGTACATCTTTTTCACTGCACCCCTGAATTTTTACAGCATACAAGACAGGGCCAGCACCCCTGTAATTTCACTGCATACAGGAGGACAGTGCCCCAGTCCCCTTTACAACACAGTGACAGCCAGGACAGCAACACCCATGTACAGCTGCAGCACCCCTAACAGCACATGAAACACCAATGAGAGCCAGGACAGCACCTCTAACATCAAAGGGACACCACAGTGGCAGGAGCAGCACCCCTACAGAGCACACACTGACCCCACCCAACGCAACCACCCAGAGAGAGAGGTCTGTCTCCCTCACTCTCCAAGTCCAGAGTGAAAATGGCGGTGATGCGCGGCTGTTTATATGGAATCCAAAACCCACGAGAATCCGATAGCGTGATGATGATGATGATGTTTTGCCTCGTTATGGTTTCTGAGTCTGGTGGAAAGTCCCGAGCCATATTGACAATATGATTGGTAGGGGGCCCCACAAGTTAGTTGCCCTGGGGCTCCCTCAAAACTTAATCCATCCCTGCTGGCTCCCACTGGCAATAGTGAGTTAACCTAACTAAGTAGTACCTTTTCTACTGTTTGTGCTTGTCACCCCTTGTTTGTGGATTTATTTTAGTGGTGTTTTTTTTTGCTCTGTACCTATGCAAAGGTGTACTTTCCTGTACTTATGCTGTGTTATTTGTTTTAATGTCTATCCCATGTACAGTACTGCATACATTGCGTGGCACCAAATACAGAGTTTTCCAAACTCTGTCATTAAAGTCCAGGTTTTAAGGCTATCCATACTTGGGCACTGGTTTCTTAACTAGACTGTAAAGGCAGCATTTGGGACCCCTGACCTAAAAAATAAATGATAATAATGATAACATACTGTAGGTAACTTTGGCCTACTGTACTAGATATATTTAACCTCTAATTATTTCCTGCACTCCTGCTTGACAGGCAAACAAATATGGAAATTATTGTCACACTGTCCCAATTTTTCCCAGTTGTTTGCGTTTCTCCAGTGAAACACACCTTTTTATAAATGTAGACACTTAATATAGCTTCATTTCTCTTATTCTATTTTTAAGATGAAATTTGCACTACATATTCTCATCCTTGAATTTACACTAATATTTTTTTTAAAGGTATTTTTTCATTATTGAAAAAAAATTACTTTGTTGAACATGTCATGATGGTTGATGTGTGGCATGCTTAATATTAGACGAATCACAGTCATTGATGTAAGGGAAGGGAGCTTGTGATGACTACTGTATATTACGTTTAGAAAACAATATTCACAATCTCTGTGTGCTCTGAAATATTTAGTAATTTGCTCACTTCCAAATGCATCTATGTATGCTCTACTTGGTATGTTGTTTTGTTTATCTGCTTCCTGATTGCGCAATATGATTATTGTATAACCTTTGCATGTACTGTATATGCTTAAATATGCGTGTTCATGGCTGCCATCAGAAATTGTGGGGCCCACGACTGACAAAATAGGCTGCTGTGGATATAAGGCCCAATTCAGACCTGATTGCAGCAGCAAAATTGTTCTCTAATGGGCAAAACCGTGTGCACTGCAGGTGGGGCAGATACATCCTGTCACGATCCGGGTATCTGGATGCCATTTCTTACCCATCAGATGCCTCCTGGGGCTGGCTCGGCGCTCCAGGACCGGATCCCATCTGTTATCCTAGTGTTCACATTCCTGCATCCTCTCCTGTCTCTCTGAGACGCTGTCACAGTAACGCCTTATTACATCTGGCATGGCGTCTCCCGCGGCCTCCGCCGCCGTCCCTGAGCTTCTGCATGCAGAGTGTCAGAGTGGCGATTACGTCAGCCGCGGCCTCCGCTGTGTCCGCGTGGTTGGATGTGCACTTGTCAGCCTGGCGTCTCCTGTCTCCAGTGGCCGGCGCCGCCATTACTGTTTTCATTACCACATGGATTACAAACCAAACTTCCCTCCAAGTGTCTGCATGGGCGCAGCCATCTTGGATTCTGTCAGCTGATCATTTCCTCCAATCTGTTGTCAGTATTGTTAATCTGCATAATTGCCTAGCCAATCCCTTCCTTGCTGCAGGTATAAATACACTGTGCCTGAGCAAGGAAGGCGTCAGTGCTTTGGTTGTCAAACCTAGTTCCTGTTTGTCTCTCTCCTGTGATTGTCTTCCAGGTTCCAGCTCCTGTCTCAAGACTTCCACCATAGAGACCAGCACCAGCATTCCACCTGCGGTGTAGCCTGACTCTCCAATCCATTGTGGATTCATCTGTTTCCAGCTACAACATTACCTGCTTCCAGCTCAGCTTCCAGCAGAGTACAGCTTCCCTTAAAGGGCCGGTGTCCTTTCTACACTTTACCACTCTCCACCGGTATTATTATTTCTCCGCTCTCAAGTTCTACATTTCAGTTTATATTTCATCGCTCCCAAGTTCATTTATTATTTAACTGGTTCCAGCCAGCATCCACTCCGTGCTAACAACAGTCTGGTTCCAGCCAGTATCCACAGCAGCTGTTTTATCTTCAGCAACCCAGCTTTTCCTGGAACACCAGCTGGCACAATCCTGGGTTATCTCCATTGCTACAGTCGGGCCTGGTAAGGACTTTCCATCTAGAAGATCATAAGAACTATCTCACACTACCAGTGCCCTGTGGCTCCTGCCATCCTGTAGTACCCAGGAACTGTATTTATTCTTTGCTGACTTTTACGTTTTCTTTTACTGCTGCTGTGTTGCGGAGTTGTCATAATAAACATCATTGACTTTTATCCAAGTTGTCGTGGTCACGCCTTCGGGCAGTTATTATTCATGTTACTTACATGTCCAGGGGTCTGATACAACCTCCCAGGTTCCGGTACATCTCAGCCCCTACAACTGAGGCTGCCTCCCGTCAGCTCAGGCCCTCAGTTGTGACAGTAAGCACTGACCTAATGAATCCAGCCGGAGACCAGGATCAAGCGGCCAGGCCGATGCAAGAACTGGCAGCCCGACTAGAACATCAGGAGGCTGCACAGGGCCACATCATCCGCTGTCTCCTGGATCTCTCTACTCGGCTGGATGGGATTCAGACAACTCTCCGTGGATCAGGCGCGTCTGGTGCGTCAACCACAGTGACTCCAGCTATAACCCCACCCACCTTACCCATTTCTGCTCCACGTCTTCATCTTCCAACGCCAGCAAAATTTGACGGATCTCCAAGATTCTGCAGGGGATTTCTCAACCAGTGTGAGATTCAGTTTGAGCTACAACCTGGCAATTTTCCCAGTGACCGTACAAAAATTGCCTACATTATTTCTCTTCTCAGTGGCTCAGCCCTTGATTGGGCATCACCGTTATGGGAGAGGTCCGACACCCTGCTATCTTCCTACACTGCCTTCGTGTCAACATTCAGGCGCATCTTCGACAAGCCAGGCCGGGTAACCTCAGCTTCATCCGAGATTCTCCGTTTACGCCAGGGGTCACGTACTGTAGGACAATATCTGATACAGTTCCAGATCCTGGCATCCGAACTGGCATGGAACGACGAGGCCCTGTATGCTGCATTCTGGCATGGCTTATCTGAGCGTATTAAAGATGAGTTAGCTACCAGAGACTTACCTTCTAAATTAGATGAGCTAATCTCACTCTGCACGAAAGTTGATTTATGTTTCAGAGAGAGAGCAACTGAGCGTGGAAGATCATCTGCTCCAAAATCTTCTGCTCCTCCTCCTCGTCACCTGTCACCATCTAAAGATGAGTCCATGCAACTTGGTCGTTCCCGTTTAACTCCTGCTGAGCGCCGAAGACGTCTCTCCGAGTTTCTCTGTCTCTATTGTGCAGCTCCGTCTCACACCATTAATGCCTGTCCCAAACGTCCGGGAAACTCCAAATCCTAGCTCGCCAAGGAGAGGGCCGGCTAGGAGTAATGATCTCCTCTCCATCTCCTCAAGATTGTAATCTCCCAGTCTCGCTTCAAGTTGCTCAACGTTATCGGAACGTCATTGCCCTCCTTGATTCCGGAGCAGCTGGGAACTTTATTACCGAAGCCTATGTTAAACGGTGGTCCCTACCCACCGAGAGACTTCCTTCGTCCATTTCTTTAACTGCCGTGGATGGCAGCAAAATTTTTGATGCAGTCATTTCTTTAAGGACTCTACCAGTTCGTCTGAGAGTGGGAGTTCTTCATTCCGAACTTATTTCTTTTTTAGTGATTCCAAGAGCCACACATCCTGTGGTCCTGGGCCTTCCATGGCTCCGTCTTCACAATCCTACAATTGATTGGACGACTACGCAAATCCTGGCATGGGGTTCCTCCTGTGCTGAGACATGTTTGTTTAAAGTATTGCCTGTCTGTTCTTCCTCCCCCAGGTCGTCTGATGTTCCACCTCCTCCATATCAAGATTTCACGGATGTGTTCAGTAAAGCTTCTGCTGATATCCTTCATCCTCATAGAGAATGGGACTGTCCGATTGATCTCGTTCCAGGGAAGGTTCCACCTCGAGGCCGAACTTATCCGTTGTCTCTGCCTGAGACGCATTCTATGGAGGAATATATTAAAGAGAACCTAGCAAAGGGGTTCATTCGACCTTCTTCTTCTCCAGCCGGCGCAGGCTTCTTTTTTGTAAAAAAGAAAGATGGTGGTCTGCGGCCGTGCATCGACTACAGAGGTTTGAACGACATTACCATCAAGAACAGTTATCCTTTACCCCTGATTACTGAGCTCTTTGACAGAGTTAGCGGAGCTACCATCTTTACAAAGCTGGACTTGCGAGGTGCATACAATCTCATCCGGATCCGTGAGGGTGACGAGTGGAAGACCGCCTTTAACACCCGTGACGGACATTATGAGTACCTCGTCATGCCCTTCGGATTGAGCAATGCTCCAGCTGTCTTCCAGCATTTTGTCAATGAGATCTTCAGAGACATTCTATACCGTCATGTCGTGGTCTATCTAGACGATATCCTCATTTTTGCCAACGATTTAGAGGAACATCGTTTTTGGGTTAAAGAGGTTCTGTCCCGTCTCCGTGTCAATCATCTCTATTGCAAATTAGAAAAATGCGTCTTTGAAGTCAAGTCCATTCCGTTTCTAGGGTACATTGTGTCCGGTTCCGGACTAGAGATGGATCCTGAGAAACTACAAGCAATCCAAAATTGGCCGGTACCCTTAACCCTCAAAGGGGTCCAGAGGTTCTTAGGGTTCGCCAACTATTACCGAAAGTTTATACGAGACTTTTCCACCATTGTGGCGCCTATTACTGCTTTCACTAAGAAGGGTGCTAACCCGTCCAAGTGGTCTGAAGAAGCCATGCAAGCATTTCATCTTTTAAAACAAAGGTTCATCTCTGCGCCTGTTCTGAAACAGCCTGACATCGACTCTCCTTTCATCTTAGAGGTGGATGCCTCCTCCGTTGGAGTAGGAGCGGTGTTATCTCAGAGGGCTAAAGATGGCCATTTACACCCTTGCAGTTTCTTCTCCCGGAAGTTCTCCCCAGCTGAGCGCAACTATGCCATTGGCGACCAGGAGTTGCTAGCCATCAAGCTCGCTCTAGAAGAGTGGAGGTATCTGTTGGAGGGAGCTTCTCATTCAATCACCATACTTACAGACCACAAGAACCTTTTATACCTGAAGGGCGCACAATGTCTCAACCCTCGTCAGGCCAGATGGGCACTTTTCTTTTCCAGGTTCGACTTTAAACTCCAGTTCTGTCCGGGCTCTCAGAATCGCAAGGCCGATGCCCTTTCCCGCTCATGGGAGCAAGAAAATGAGTCAGAGTCTTCAGACAAGCATCCTATTATAAATCCGTTGGCATTCTCCACGGTAGGGATGGACTCTACGCCCCCATCAGGGAAAAGTTTTGTGAAGCCGATGCTAAGGAAGAAGCTCATGCATTGGGCCCATGCTTCCCGTTTTGCCGGACATACAGGTATCCAAAAAACCCTGGAGTTTATCTCTAGGTCCTATTGGTGGCCAACTCTGAAAAAGGACGTCTTGGAGTTTATTGCATCTTGCCCAAAGTGTGCCCAACATAAAGTATCCCGCCAGTCGCCTGCGGGGCAACTGGTTCCACTATCCGTTCCCCGTCGACCATGGACCCACTTGTCGATGGATTTCATTACAGACTTACCCATGTGCAACAAGTTCAATACCATCTGGGTGGTAGTTGACCGGTTCACCAAGATGGCACACTTCATTCCTCTCACCGGTCTTCCGTCAGCTTCCAAGTTGGCTCAAGTATTCATACAAGAGATCTTCCGACTCCACGGTCTTCCTGAAGAAATTATCTCAGATCGAGGAGTTCAATTCACAGCCAAATTCTGGCGAAGTTTATGTCAAGTCCTCCAAGTCAAGCTAAAGTTTTCCACGGCTTACCATCCTCAGACCAATGGTCAAACCGAGAGGGTGAATCAGGACTTGGAGGCCTTTCTCCGCATCTATGTGTCCTCCTCTCAAGATGACTGGGTTCAATTACTTCCCTGGGCCGAGTTCTGTCATAACAACCAGTATCATTCTTCATCTGCTTCAACACCATTCTTCACTAACTTTGGATTCCACCCTAAAGTTCCTGAGTTCCAACCGCTTCCAGCAACTTCTGTTCCCGCAGTGGATATCACCTTGCATCAGTTTGCCAATATCTGGAAGAGCGTACGATCAGCTCTGCTCAAGGCATCGTTCAGGTACAAGAAGTTTGCGGATAAGAAGCGTCGAGCAGTTCCTGCTCTCAAGGTGGGTGATCGGGTATGGTTATCCACGAAGAATTTGAGGTTAAGAGTTCCCAGTATGAAGTTTGCACCTCGCTATATCGGTCCTTTCAAGATTGAACAAGTCATCAATCCTGTTGCTTACAGACTCCAGTTGCCTCCCTTCTTAAAAATACCCAGGACATTCCATGTTTCCCTGTTGAAACCGCTGATCTTGAATCGGTTTCATTCCTCACTTCCTCCAACTCCGAAAGTCCAAACTCAACGAGGCGTTGAGTATGAAGTGGCCAAGATCCTGGACTCACGTCACCGTTACGGTCAACTACAGTATCTTATTGACTGGAAGGGTTACGGCCCTGAGGAACGTTCATGGACCAATGCTTCTGATGTCCATGCTCCTGCCTTGGTCCGGAGATTCCATTCCAAGTTTCCTCAAAAGCCAAAGAAGTGTCCTGGGGCCACTCCTAAAGGGGGGCGTGCTGTCACGATCCGGGTATCTGGACGCCATTTCTTACCCATCAGATGCCTCCTGGGGCTGGCTCGGCGCTCCAGGACCGGATCCCATCTGTTATCCTAGTGTTCACATTCCTGCATCCTCTCCTGTCTCTCTGAGACGCTGTCACAGTAACGCCTTATTACATCTGGCATGGCGTCTCCCGCGGCCTCCGCCGCCGTCCCTGAGCTTCTGCATGCAGAGTGTCAGAGTGGCGATTACGTCAGCCGCGGCCTCCGCTGTGTCCGCGTGGTTGGATGTGCACTTGTCAGCCTGGCGTCTCCAGTGGCCGGCGCCGCCATTACTGTTTTCATTACCACATGGATTACAAACCAAACTTCCCTCCAAGTGTCTGCATGGGCGCAGCCATCTTGGATTCTGTCAGCTGATCATTTCCTCCAATCTGTTGTCAGTATTGTTAATCTGCATAATTGCCTAGCCAATCCCTTCCTTGCTGCAGGTATAAATACACTGTGCCTGAGCAAGGAAGGCGTCAGTGCTTTGGTTGTCAAACCTAGTTCCTGTTTGTCTCTCTCCTGTGATTGTCTTCCAGGTTCCAGCTCCTGTCTCAAGACTTCCACCATAGAGACCCGCACCAGCATTCCACCTGCGGTGTAGCCTGACTCTCCAATCCATTGTGGATTCATCTGTTTCCAGCTACAACATTACCTGCTTCCAGCTCAGCTTCCAGCAGAGTACAGCTTCCCTTAAAGGGCCGGTGTCCTTTCTACACTTTACCACTCTCCACCGGTATTATTATTTCTCCGCTCTCAAGTTCTACATTTCAGTTTATATTTCATCGCTCCCAAGTTCATTTATTATTTAACTGGTTCCAGCCAGCATCCACTCCGTGCTAACAACAGTCTGGTTCCAGCCAGTATCCACAGCAGCTGTTTTATCTTCAGCAACCCAGCTTTTCCTGGAACACCAGCTGGCACAATCCTGGGTTATCTCCATTGCTACAGTCGGGCCTGGTAAGGACTTTCCATCTAGAAGATCATAAGAACTATCTCACACTACCAGTGCCCTGTGGCTCCTGCCATCCTGTAGTACCCAGGAACTGTATTTATTCTTTGCTGACTTTTACGTTTTCTTTTACTGCTGCTGTGTTGCGGAGTTGTCATAATAAACATCATTGACTTTTATCCAAGTTGTCGTGGTCACGCCTTCGGGCAGTTATTATTCATGTTACTTACATGTCCAGGGGTCTGATACAACCTCCCAGGTTCCGGTACATCTCAGCCTCTACAACTGAGGCTGCCTCCCGTCAGCTCAGGCCCTCAGTTGTGGCACATCCAGGGCTATAGCATTTAACATATTGACATTAAATTATCTGTGAGTTGTAAGAATCTGAATCATAGCTGTCAGTTGGTATTAAACCATTACTTCAGCAGGCGCATTATAATATGAACACATTAACACAGAATACAGGTTGAACCCTATGGGTATTTTGCCTCTTTTCAACCTCACTGACTATGTAACTATGTACTATATAACATGTGCAGAGAGAGTTAGATCTGGGTGTGGTGTGTTCAAACTGTCATCTAAATTGCAGTGTAAAAATAAAGCAGCCAGTATTTACCCTGCACAGAAACATTATAATCCACGCAGGTCTGAATCAGGCCCTAATACATATGTGTGTGTGTGTATACCCGCCCCCATTTTCCCCACACCGCCCCCACAATGGTCCGTTGCCGCCCTGGCCCACCCAGCAAACGCCTCTACCTGTCAATCTGGCAGAGGCATTCACAGCCAATGAAATGCTATCAAATTGGATGAGCCACGCACGTGCAGGATGGGACCTGCGCATGCACCAGGCCCGTAACTAGGGCAGTGAGGATGGTGCATTGCACACAGTGCATTTGCTCTTTGGGCACAACCGTCCGCCTCACCCCGCTATCATCAATCTCTTTATGCGCCGCCGAGTGTCTTCCACCAGCAGCAATGTATAACAGTAGCAGTGCACCCGGCTCATTCTCTCCCGGACGCACTGCTACTGATATAAGTGAGCAGTGTGCTGCCTGTCCTGTGAGCCTCGCCCCCTCTCTGGCTAGGTACTATGGCAGCGGAAGCAGCAGCCAATGATGGTGAGCACAGACTAGCTCCTAATAACACTTGTCCGCGATGACCCTGGATCCTGGTGATAGAGAGCAGGATATGGTGACAGAGATGCTGCTCTCCCACGAGCCACGCACCTTTCCGGATGCCGCCACCACCCCCATATTGCTGCTGAGGACGGAGGAGAAGTTCTCCGCAGGCCAGTACCATGGCATTGGGGACTTTGTGTCAGACTGCAGGGTGTTGCTGGAGGGATGCAAACAGCTGCACTGCGCCGAGCACTGGCTGTCCAAGCAGGCCTATAATGTGGAAATTGGTAAGAATGCTGGCATGTGGCTTGGAGAGCTACATTTGATTTGTTTGTCCTGCGTGCTGGATCTCAAATATGAACTGTGGGGGTCATTCAGACCCGAACACAGTGGCTGCATTCGGGTGGTCTGCGAACTTGCACTGGCCGCAGTGCGCGTGCTCGACCTTAGACATTGCGGCAGCATCCCGGAAGGATGCATCCACAGTGTGATTGACAGCGGCAGGAGTTCGCGTGGCGGGCATGGCTGGCCGAACAGGGCGGGATAATTTTCAGGGTTAAAGAAATTGCAGCGGACCAACTGACAGCCCAGCCAGGCTGCGCTGCCAGGCGTCAACCGTAATTTGATGCTTCCGCAATCTAGGGGATGTAGGAGATGGACGCAGATCTGTCTGCATATGCAGCAATCTGCGTCCATCTCTGTCTCACTTGCTAGGACTCTGTAAGCAGGCAAAGGAAGGTGGCAGGGGTCATCAGTGAGACTTGGAGTAAGCAGGGCAGTGCCGTAACTAGGTGTGTGCCATCGGTGCATTGCACACAGTGCAGCTGTACTGAGGGCACATCCGTTGGCACACACATGAGGCTGAGCCACACAAGTATTGCAGCACCAGGCTACCTGGTTGAATACTTCCATCCCTGGCAGCTGTCAGTGCAGTGATTGCACAGCTGCCGTGTGCCGGCCGGGTCACGCTTGTCTCTGCGCCGAGCATGTGCAATGCAGCTGGCTCTGTGCAGAGCAATGTACAGCCAGGAGAGGTCGGCCGGGTGGGGGGACAGGCTATGCTTACAGTGAGTTATGCAATTCCCGCTGCTCATCATTATAAGATGGGGATGCACAAAGCAGCGCAGCCAAGGTATCCGCTGATAGACAATGAGGCTTCCTGACTCCTCTGAGATGAGGGGAGCACAGAGACATCAGTGCTGGGGGATTAGTGTGGGCATATGTGAGAGGGAGTGTGCTGTTTGCTAATGTGTAAAAGGGGGACTCTGCTGCCGTAATGTGTAGAAAGGGGGACTCTGCTGCCGTAATGTGTAAAAGGGGGACTCTGCTTGCCGTAATGTGTAAAAAGGGGGACTCTGCTGCCGTAATGTGTAAAAAGGGACTCTACCTGTTGTACTGGGTAAAAGGGGACTCTACCTGCCGTAAAGTGTAAAAGAGGACTCTACCTCCCATAGCGAGTAGAGAAGGTATAGAAGAAGGAAAACTGGAGTGGGCTGGTGATGGGGTCGGCTCTTGAGACTACACAAGTCAGGAGGCTGGAATAATGGGACAGGAGGCTGGAATGACAAGGGACAGGAGGCTGGAAGTGACACAGGGGGCATGAAGCGGGAGTGACACAGGGGCATGAGACTACAGTGACATAATTGACATAGTGGGCATGAGACTGGAATGACACAGGAGGACATGTAGCTGGAGTGACACAGGGGGCACAATCCTGAAGTGACACAGGGGAAAGTAGGCTGGAAAGACACAGGGGGTATGAAGTTTGAATGACACAGGGGGCATATGGCTGGAAAGACTCAGTGGGTAGGAGGAGGACACAGGAGGCTGGAGTGACATAGGTGGCATAAGGCTGGAATGACACTGGGGGCCTGAGGCTGGAGTGACACAGGGGGCTCAAGGCTGAAGTGATACAGGGGACAGGAGCCTAGAATGACACAGGGAGCTCAATGCTGAAGTGACATGGGGGAAGGCTGGAGAGACACAGGGTGCAGGAGGCTGTAGAGGACATAAGGGGCTGCTTTTTCTGCTGTTCTAGAGGTGTCGGCACCCTGGAAGGAGTGTCCCTTAAATGGTGAAGTGCCAATGCCACAGCTTTTCCTAGCTGTAACTAACTCTCCTCTAATTATACCTGGTTTGACACGCTAAAAGGGTTTATGGCAAGTAATCAATAACTGCAAAGCTTCACCTCTTTTTAAGTTTGAGGTAAGGCATTTTACAGTGCTAAAGATTTGAATTTGTCTAATTTTTTATTATATCAAACTAAGCTATATGATTTTCAAAGGAGTACATTTTGGATTGGTAATATAAATTAAGGTTAACTTGGCACCTCTGACCACTGAGGCTACAGTTTGTAATAATGTGAATCTCCTGACCGCCGTGAACCCAAGCACCTGTCTCCCACCCCCAACTCGTTAAAACAGGTTCTATATCCCAAAGTCTGGAATACTGTGGATTAATAGCACCTGGTAGGGGCCCTATTGTTAAGGGGCCCATACTTCAGCAATCAATTCGGACAATCTTTTGCAGATGATTGTGTCAATAAATCTGCAATGTATGGGGCTCACGGTTCGCAGAATTCAGGCACAAATCGATTGGGATTGTTAAATCAGGTTTTTCAAAATGTTTAATTTTACAGATCAATTGGGACTGTAGATTGCTAGTGTATGGTTAACATGGTTAACAATCAGCAGATCTGCAGACCGTTTCTGGTAAACTGATGAGTCTTTAAAGATTGGCCGATCTGTTTAACTGAAAATGATCTACAAATCATTGAAAAATATCTGTAATCTGCGATCTGTGAACCCCATAAGGTGGTTTCCGTTCTGGAAATGATTGCCACAATCAATCGCTAATGTATGGGCTTAAACAGTTGGTGTTGTGTGGTTATTGTAATATTTATTTTAAAGGGGGTCTATAGGTACCAGCGGGTCCTTATTGCCCTGCATGCTGGTATTGTGGTTCTCCAAGTACTGGCATGTGGAGCAGGCTTGCTGGGACCTGTAGTCTAACTGTAAAGGACAATATTGTTTTATAGTATCCCAAGCTATCAACCCTGCACCCACTGTCCAGGGGTGCGGGGGATAGTCCTGGGCTGCAGCCCAGGCCTTGGGTGCCCTGGAGAGAGGGGACCCCTTTATTGGGGGGGTCCCCACTTCCACAGGAATTCCCAGCCTGGGCTGACTAGTTAGGGGGTGAATGCTTTGGCTGGGGTGACCCCATCAAGTGTGTCCTCTGGCTGTGGCAATAACACCCTGCTAGTGGAGCCCGGTGCTGGTTTTAAAATATGGTGGACACCTACTAGTTTTGTTCCCCATATTTTTAAAACCAGAGCTGGCTCGAAGAGCCCTGTGCTGGTTCATTAAACACAAGAGAACCACACACATTTTCTCCCGTGTATTTTGTGAACCAGCACTGGCTGAAAGAGCCTGGGGCTGGCTGTGCTTTAGGGTGAACCTCACACTTTTTTCCCCTTAATTTTTGTAACTATTAACAGAAGTGGGTGGCAGGTATTAGCACTGCCCATTATTTACATTTTCAGCATATGACTTGTGAAATGACAATCAATTGAGGTGATGTATGGGCACTTTCAGAATTTAAAGATGCAATCGAAATCTGCAGATCACTGAGATAAATCTCTAATGTATGAGCAAGTCAGATGGATTGTAAAAACTCAGGATCTGTGAATCAATAAATTGCGATTGCAAATGTATGGGCACCTATACATTGCAGATTTATTGACACAATCCTCTGCAAAGCTTTAGATTGTCCCAATTTATTACATGTGTATGGGCCCCTTTAGATGGACTGGGGAAACAATACATATGGGAAAAAAATCACAGGATCTGTGAAACAATAAATTGTGATTGCCGATGTATGGTCCCTTAAGTTGGGTACACACACTGGCAGATATATCTGCAGTTCAATTGATCTGCAGATATATCTGCCAATGGTGGTTGTTCATACACTTTATAGAAAGATGCACCAATATATCTGCAGCTATATTGGGCATCTGCCAGTGGTGCAAGTAGAAAAAATGTCTTAGTGGTACTGTGTGTGCGCTCCAAAAAAATGGGTGTGGCCACATGCCAGAAGGGTCATGATCAATGAAATTGGGGGCGTGATACACATATGCCCCCAGTAGTACAAGATTCACATATGCCCCCACAATGCCAGATACACATATGCCCCCACAGTGCCAGGTACACATATGCCCCCACAGTGCCAGATACACATATGCTATGTGGAAAGTTGGTAAAGAAGAAGCTTGCACAAAATAAACCTTATGAAATAAGCAGCCTTTTTTCCGCAAAGCGAAAGAAACACAAACTTTCAATTGGAACAATGAACTCTAGATAAGTGGATACTTGGGCGCTACTCTCATGAGGAAAGTGTTCATAAATTGATTATTCTTTCAAAACATGGTTATTGCTGTCATACATTTAAAGTACAGAATCAGTGTTCACTTAGTTACATAGAAACATAGAATTTGTCGGCAGATAAGAACCACTTGGCCCATCTAGTCTGCCCCCTTTTTTTTTTTTATCCTTTATGTAATCTCAACCCTTTTTGAACCCTAATTCTTTGTAAGGATATTCATATGCCTATCCCAAGCATATTTAAATTGCTCTACAGTCTTAGCCTCTACCACCTCTGATGGGAGACTATTCCACTTATCCACTACCCTTTCTGTGAAGTAATTTTTCCCTAAATTTCCCCTGAACCCCCCCCCCTCCAGTCTCAGTGTATGTCCTCGAGTTCTAATATTTCTCTTCCTTTGAAGAATGTTTCCCTCCTGAACTTTGTTAAGACCCTTGATATATTTGAAAGTTTCTATCATGTCCCCCCTTTCTCTTCTCTCCTCCAAACTATACATGTTAAGATCTTTTAGCCTTTCCGGGTAAGTTTTGCGATGTAGGCCATGCACCATTTTAGTTGCCCTTCTTTGTACACTCTCTAATGTATTTATATCCTTCTGGAGATATGGTCTCCAGAACTGGACACAGTATTCCAGATGGGGCCGCACCAATGACCTATACAGTGGCATTATCACTTCTTTTTTCCTACTACTGATTCCTCTCCCTATGCAACCAAGCATCTGACTTGCCTTTCTCATTGCTTTGTTGCATTGCTTTCCTGCCTTCAAGTCAGTTGAAATAGTGACTCCTAAATCCCTTTCCTCCTCAGTAGTTTCCATTATAGTACCCTTGATACTGTATTTAGCCTTTGGGTTTTTTAGACCTAAGTGCATGATTTTGCATTTTTTAGCATTAAACTGTAGTTGCCACGTTCTTGACCATTTCTCAATAGTCTCCTTACCATTAATAAATGGAATATGCTGAGTTCATGTACAGACCACAAATTTAATGGTGAAACAGAGTGTACAATAAACAGTACAATGATAATCTTAAAAAGCAGGTTAAAAAACAATTAAAAATAAACTCATGGGGGACAAGGGATAACCCTTTTTCTCACCCTTTAGATGTGGTGTGGTGGGCTATGCTAAATAGCATTTAGTAGTCCCGGGAAGATAGCTTGGCACCACCGTAAGACATTTTTTGTGAGATAGGGTCCTGTGATCTCGGTTTGCAGTCTCCCTATGTCCCTCTCATGGCCACCATGCACGTGTATGCCCCACAGTGCCAAATACACATATGCCCCCACAGTGCCAGATACACATATGCCCCCACAGTGCCAGATACACATATGCCCCCACAGTGCCAGATACACACATGCCCCCACAGTGCCAGATACAGATACACATATGCCCCCACAGTGCCAGATACAGATACACATATGGCCTACAGTGCCAGATACACATATGGCCCACAGTGCCAGATACACATATGGCCCACAGTGCCAGATACACATATGGCCCACAGTGCCAGATACACATATGGCCCACAGTGCCACAGTGCCAGATACACATATGGCCCACAGTGCCAGATACTCATATGGCCCACAGTGCCAGATAGACATATGGCCCACAGTGCCAGATAGACATATGGCCCACAGTGCCAGATAGACATATATGGCCCACAGTGCCAGATAGACATATATGGCCCACAGTGCCAGATACACATATATGGCCCACAGTGCCAGATACACATATATGGCCCACAGTGCCAGATACACATATATGGCCCACAGTGCCAGATACACATATATGGCCCACAGTGCCAGATACACATATATGGCCCACAGTGCCAGATACACATATATGGCCCACAGTGCCAGATACACATATATGGCCCACAGTGCCAGATACACATATATGGCCCACAGTGCCAGATACACATATATGGCCCACAGTGCCAGATACACATATATGGCCCACAGTGCCAGATACACATATATGGCCCACAGTGCCAGATACACATATATGGCCCACAGTGCCAGATACACATATATGGCCCAGAGTGCCAGATACACATATATGGCCCACAGTGCCAGGTACACATATATGGCCCAAAGTGCCAGGTTCACATATGCTTCACAGTGCCAGGTTCTTCACATATGCTTCACAGTGCCAGGTACACATATGTCCCCAGTGCCAGGTACACATGCCTCCAGTGCCAGATACACATATATGCCCCATAGTGCCAGGTACAGGTACCCCCCCCCTCCCAGTGCGTATAGTGCTGTGTAAAATAATGTTAATCTGATTTAATATGTAAATAACTGGAAATAGAATCATAATATTCCGAGGTTGAATTTAACAAAAATCATACATTGCATGCAAGAAGAAAAAAAACAGCTGGCACCACTGCCTGAGCTTTGCTCCATGTGATTTCCCACTCATACTCTGTATAGCAGGGGTACCAACCCTGGTCCTCGAGAGCTACCAACAGTTAACGTTTTGCAGGTCTCTTCAAAGAATTACAAGTAATTAGCTCCACCTGTGGATTATTAAAATGTGTCAGTGAGTAATGACTACACCTGTGCACTTGGTAGTTAAGCTGGAAAACATGAACTGCTGGTAGCTCTCGAGGACCAGGGTTGGCTGCCCCTGCTGTATAGCATCAAGTGAAATAAAGGATTTTTTTTACAAAAAGATCCAAGAGGCTATATTTATGAAGCAACGGCTTTTCTATTGAATGTCAGTGACGCTGTACATTTTCAGATCCAACCTGCCAAGAAGCAGAGGCTTTATTAATTTAGTCAAAAGTGTTAACCTGAAAATAATGTGTAGTCAACTGAAAAATATAGCACATGTTCACGGGTTACTGGCCAGCCCTTTTATATTTTTAGTAACTAGGACATCATTATTACTGCGTTAAAAACCACTTTGCTTAAAATGGGTACAGCAAATCTTACAAAAATAACTAGGGCAATACAGGTTCTCAGAAGTATCATGTAATGCACGATAATGCAATGTTTCGCGGTTGTTTTTTGTGATCTGACAGCATTTGAGATGTTATATTGTGGGTTATGATCCTATAAATTTTCATTAAAAAATGAACACGGTGTGCTGGTCTTCCGGTTTCAATGGATATTTAATAGTAGTGGCCAAAATTGCGGACACTTTTTGAAATTTGAATGTTTTTCAACTTTGACTGCTTATAAAAACTGTTTCACTTCACGCAGTGCAATGATTCATATATCAAATGAAAGGAAATGTAATGCTGAATTTATCTCAATAAACAGAGGTCAAATATTTGCATTACAAGGAAAGTTATGCTACTGTCAGTCAGACAAAGAAGCACAGATGCGTGAGATTCAAGAAGCGGATTGTAGTAACAGCTACTACCAGCTGATCGGAATCGTCATTCTGTCAGCTGTCGTTTATGAGCAGGTGCAAGGTCAGGTTCAAAGGTGGGAAATGTCAGTTTGGCGGTTTTATTTTGCAGAATAAAGTTGGTAACTGAAGTGCAATTACGGATGGGTGTTTGTGTGTATTTGGTGCTATTGACGGTGTAAAAATAATACAACAATGTCATCCAGGCAAAGACATCCAGGATTGTGCTGTTATGTGAAAATGGTCTTTTGTATGCAGCAATTGCGAGAGAGGTTGGTGGGAATGTGACAACATCAGGAGTACGAAAGTTTTGTTAACACTATCAGGAAACACAATCTATACAAAACAAAGAAGGAAAAGGCTGGAAAAAGTGCACCACAGCTGTTGATGATAGGAGAATAAAACAAATTTGGGTCAGGGACAGATGGATGTCATCTACGACCATTAGCAGTGAACTGAGTGCGCCTGGTGTTTTTGTCAGTGCAAGAACAGTACGGAGAAGACTAACGGAGGTTGGCCTAAAAGGTAGGATTCCCCGAAAAAAAGCCATTCCTGAATAAAAAGCAGCGGCAGAAACGAATACAGTGGGCAAAAGAACACATTGCGTGGACAGAAGGTCAGTGGAAACAAGTGATATGGAGTGACGGAACTAAGATATCGATATTTGGTAGTGATGGGAGAAAATATGTGAGACGTCACATCAGGGAAGAGGTACATTCAGACTGACTCAAGTGACAAAGAATCCAACAAATGTTATTATCTGGGCATGTATGACAACAGATGCTGTAGGCCGCCTTCATGTCATAGATTACACACTGAACAGCAGAAAGTACATTGACACCATCCTACAACGAAAACTTCTACCTTATATCACAGATCTTTTTCCAGATAATGGCCCATTTCTTTCCAGCAGGATTCAGCTCCCTGCCACACTGCACAGATATGCAAACAGTGGTTCATGGAGAATGACATACAGGTGCTGGGATGGCCAGGATACAGCCCAGACCTGAACCCCATAGAACATTTGTGGTTCCGTTTGAAAAACCCGGTAAATCTAAGGCGTCTATCCAGTAAAAGAGAATTCATTGAGGCTATAATTGTCTAATGGCACCACATAATAAAGAAAGAGCTCCAAACATTGGTTGGCCTAATGCTGTGCTGCTGTCTTGAAAAATAAAGGCTACCAAATGAAATACTGATAGGACAGTGACATCATAAGTACACAGGCATTTTCAGCCTAAGTATTGTTTTCACTGCATAACTTCCCTTGTAATGCAAATATTTCACCTCTGATTATTGTGTTGAATTCAGCATAAAATTTCCTTTCATTTGCTATATGAATCATTGCACTGCATAAAGTGTAACATTTTTCATAAGCATTCTGTTATGAGCCACGGCAGTGGCTCATTCCTGTTTTGCATTTTGGTTATGTATTTTATGTTATACTTCTGTTTCTGTTCCCCGTGGGTGTCATGGGGTATCCGGAGCCCACCCTTAAGGAGAGGGTACTGTTATGAACCACAAGTAGTGGTTCATTCCTGTTTTCCGTTTATGTATTTTATGTTATAGTTCTCTTGCAGGCCAGGATTTCCTTTGCTCTGGTTTAGAAAGACTCTTGTTGGCTGCCGGTGGTGAGTCTGTGTAATTGCTGCCTGTTTCCATGTGTTTAGCCTCACCTGTCTGTTAATTGCACTTGTCAGTTTGGAGTCGTGCAACAGGACAGCTGCACGACATAATTAATCAGGGTCCCTGCTGTGATTGGAAGAAATCCTTGTTACATTCTGTCTCAGTGCATTACACAGACATCGGTGATAGCTTCTGTCTAGCTGCTTCCTGCCTTGAAGCATTTCTGTCCAGGAGGCCTGTGTCTGATCCAGTGTCTGATCCAGTGTCTGATCCAGTGTCTGATCCAGTGTCTGATCCAGTGTCTTGCCTTGAAGCGTTCCTGTTCAGAAGTCCAGTGGCTTTGTCTGTTCCTGATCCCGTATCCTGTTCCTTGGTGTCCACTGGTCTGTCATTGGAACTCTGCCTGTCCTCCGGTCCTGAGAGCCTGTGTCAGCCACTTTGGGGGGTTCCTGTCTGTTTGCCAGTATTTGTACCGGTTTCGTGAGTAGCGTCTTTGCTGTGTCTGTCGGCCAAGGCCGTAGCTACTTGTTATTTTACTTTGGATTTATCTGCAGAGGGTTCTGCATATGCTGTCACCGCCGGTACACAACAGTATTGTGTCGGCGTGTGGACAGCATTTCCTTTGTTGTTGTTTATCCTGGCGGCTGTGCCGCATATACGTTTAGTTTTAGGTCTCTTTGTAGCCCCTAGCTCTCAGTTTGGTTTAGTTAGAGGTCCCCTTGTTATCATCCCGTCTCGGTTTACACCTTGTCTCACATTAAGACCTGGGGGCATCGGAGTTGGGCAGACCTAATCCGCCCTTCAAACGTGGCTACCGTAGGCCCAAGAAACCACAGTCTCGCAGGCGTAAACTGACCACGCGGGTGAAACAACGGAGGTAGGCTGCTAGGGGCTATTACTACACCTTGCCTTTATTTTAGCGCCATGTTCTGGTGCTTTGGACTCATTACGTAACACCTCTTTCGTTCTGAGCACCAAGAACGTAACATTCAAAGTTGAAAAACAATCACATTTCAAAAAGTGTCCGCAATGTTGGCGACCACTGTATATACAGTATGTGTGTGTGTGTGTGTGTGTGTGTGTGTGTGTGTGTGTATATATATATATATATATATATATGTGTGTGTGTGTGTACAGTGTATGTATATACATACATTTACATATACATACAGTTATATTTATATTGCGAATAATACTCGGCACTCAAAGATCCAAATACAATCAGCACGCCGGGTGCCCTCCAAGCAGATTAGCAATCACAGGAAATGGTTAAAAGCGGCACTCATGGACTATAGCGAATTCAATAGCCAGGCATACCCCTGGTCATTATATCAACGTTTCGGCTTTATTGCCTTTATTTAAATATACTCAAATAAGAGGCCGCACCTCTAATAAATGCAAAGAATTCTTAATAAAATGTTTGAAACACATTGTGCAAAGCGCATATACAAATAGAGGCATGGCAGAGGGTATCAGAACTAAGCACATGGGGTACCTTTCAGTTACTGTGCATTGTAGCTGAGTTTAAATGCAGCATGTAGATAGCACACCTCTGGTGTAGGATGGTAGGTCAACAGCCGTTTCGGTGCTACAGTGGCACCTTCATCATGTACAACCATCAAGTGTCAGAAGTGTGCTATTTAAGCCCAAACTAACAACATTAATCATGCTCACCTGCGGTGATGCCGCTCCCCGCATGCACACCTGCAGTCCTGCTGCAGCTGGAAGTGTCATTGCAGTGTCTGTGTTCCACCCAATCACGGCAGCATCCGGCCGCGGCCGTAAACGGAAGTGACGCAATGCAATCATCATCGCACATCAGGTCAGGACGGCCACGTCTTCCCAGAAGTGTACAGCGGTAGTTATGGCAACCAGCACAATGAAAACAAAACATATACAACAAAGAGTCATATACATAGGGGTTAAGGAAATATAAATGGTGTATACTAAAGGATCCATTGGTACTGCCACAGTGGGCACACACCAACCTAACCCGCTATGGCACACCATTGCCAAGGTAACCCTTAGAGATTGACATTAAATAATGATCATCATTCCATATACATAAATACCCATATGCGGGGCCGTTACTAGGTGTGTGCGAGTGTTGCCTCGCACACAGCGCATAACTCTGGGGGCGCACTGTTTCACTAATTTTGTTCCAACTTTTCCTCCGTCTCCAGCTGTGAAGTTGTTTCTTACCAGCATGTCTTCACAACCTCCCCATGTGCCTCCCTCTCCTCCTCCCTGTGCCATCTCCCTCTCCTCCTACCCGTGCCGCTCCTTTGCCTGCTTCCCATGCTGCTTCTTTCTTCCTCCTGTGCCACCTCCGAGTCCTTCAACAGCAGCGTTGAGCCAGTGGAGTGCCAGGCTGCCGTCTGCTATACGGGACCCAGCAGGTCACTTAGGAAGTCCGTCACCACAATTAAGATTTTACAACAAGGCAGTTTAAATTTAAGTCCTGCTGCGAAGACTGGTCACCCATACAACTTCTGGCACGGGCAGACACTTCCGGCTCAGACACTGCCCATGCCGTCCAGATAACATACAGGAACTGCCTCCTACAGCACTGCCCATATGTATGAAATAGTAAAAAATAAAAAACACAAAAAACATTAACTTCAAAAGACTAAAGCCAAAGAATTGGAGTAAACAGGGAATACAACATGTAGTTAGTAAAACACTGTCCATAGAGAGTTCAAAAAGGTAAACTACAAGAAGTAACCGAAGGAAAGGCCTTCATTAAGCTCATTGGGTGAAACTGAATATAGGAGGGCTATCCAATAAGCTTCACATTGCAAAAAAATTTGATGCGGTCACCTCCGTGCCTCAGAGGTGGGAACGCAATCTATTGGCATACACTGGAAATCCTTCATCGTATGCCCCTGTGACACATAATGTGTCGCCACTGGTGGAGTGTTAGAATCCATCATAGCATAAGCTTTTCAAATTGAGAAGCGGTGCATAGAAATCCTCTCCTTCAGAGACCGTATCGTCTTACCCATATATAGTAAGTGGCAAGGACATGTTATTGAATAGACCACATATCGACTATCACAGTCCAGGTTGTATTGTATTTGACATTTCTTATTGTTCCTTTGGTCAAAAAAAGTGTCTCCCAATGAGAGAAAAATTACAATTAGCACACCCATGGCATCTGAATACCCCCATTTTAGGCTGTAACCAGTTCTTTGATTTAATTGGACCAATGTCAGATGCTGCCACAATGTCCTTGGTGTTTCTATTCCTCTTATAGCAAAATAGTGTTTTTTCTTGAGAGTTCTCCCAATGTGGCATCCTACTGGATAATGTGCCAGTGTTTTAATATAGTATCAGGTATATGCCGTGAGGCTATTGAGTTTGTAGAGAAAAAGATCATGCGTTCTGATTTTGCAACCTTACCTTTGTTAGGGTATCCACCCGTTGAGTATTCATACATTTTGTTATAGCCTCATCAATTTCATTCTGCGTGTAACCCCTCTGGCGAAATTGAGTTCCCATCTCATGAAGCGCTTGTGGTAACTCATCCAAATTTGAGGTGATTCTTAAAACTCGGAGTAGTTGGGAGAATTGGAGTCCCCATTTGAGGGAAGCCGGGTGAAAGCTATCCGCCAACAGTAGTGTATTTTTATCGGTTGCTCTCTTGTAAATCCTTGTCTATAATTCATGACCTTCCTTCTGTATACAGACATCAAGATAATTAAATGAAATAATACTGAAAGATAGTGTAACTCTAACCTTGGTATCCAGACCACTGAGACAGTCTATAAACTTAACCAGGAGTTCCTCACCGCCAGTCCACACCATTCAGAGGTTGTTATATATTGAAATATATAAATACAATTAAAATATATATATATATATACATATATATATATATATATATATATATATATATATATATACACAGACACACACACACACAAATATATATACACACACACACACACACACACACACACACACAAATGTATATTGTATATATTTATATATATATATATATATATATATATATATATATATATATATATTCTACACACAATGCCCAATAGTGACAACGTGAAAAAAGTTAAATTTTACAAATTTATTAAAAATAAAAAACTAAGAAATCATAAGTATTCACAGCCTTTGCTCAATACTTTGTTGATGAACCTTTGGCAGCAATTACTGCTTCAATTATTTTTGAATATGATGCCACAAGCTTGGCACACCTATCTTTGGGCAGTTTTGCCCATTCCTCTTTGCAGCACCTCTCAAGCTCCATCAGGTTGGATGGGAAGCATCGGTGCACAGCTATTTTCAGATCTCAAAAGAAATGTTCAATCGGATTGGAGTCTGGGCTCTGGCTGGGCCACTCAAGGACATTCACAGAGTTGTCCTGAAGCCACTCCTTTGATATCTTGGGTCATTGCACTGCTGTAAGATGAACCATCGCCCCAGTCTGAGGTCAAGAGCACTCTGGAGCAGGTTTTTATCCAGGATGTCTCTGTACATTGCTGCATTCATCTTCCCTCTTTCCTGACTAGTCTCCCAGTTTCTGCCACCACCATGCTTCGCTGTAGGGATGGCCTAGTGATGAGTGGGGCCTCATTTCCTCCAAACATGATGCCTGGCATTCACACTAAAGAGTTCAATCTTTGTCTCATCAGACCAGAGTTTCTCATGGTCTGAGAGTCCCTCAGGTGCATTTTGGCAACTCCAGGCAGGCTGCCATGTGCTTTGTACTAAGGAGTAGCTTCCATCTGGCCACTCTACCATACAGGCCTGATTGGTGGATTGCTGCAGAGATGGTTGTCCTTCTGGAAGGTTCTCCTCTCTCCACAGAGGAATGTTGTAGCTCTGACAGAGCATCGGGTTTTAGATCACCTCCCTGACTAGGGCTAGAGGCTCTCAAAGGCAGTCCTCAAGGCATCCCAACGGTCCAGGTTTGAAGTATATCCATGCTTGGAAACAGGTGACTTAATTAGTACCTCAGTCAATTTGATTTAACAAATGGAACAGGAGGCTCTCCAACTGACTTCATAAAGTACAAAATTGCTCGTTTATTGGCCCTCATTCCGAGTTGATCACTCGCTGCCGATTTTCGCAGCCCAGCAGTCAGGTAAAAAAATGGCTAAATTGCGCATGCGTACGGACCGCAGTACGCAGCGCGAAGTACTTTCACACAAAACTATGCACTTTTGCACGTGGTCGAGCGACGCTTTTCTGTCGCTCTGTTGATCGGTGAGTGATTTACAGGAAGTGGGTGTTTCTGGGTGGTAACTGGCTGTTTTCAGGAAGTGTGCTATAAAATGCAGGCGTGACCGGTAAAAACGCAGGCGTGCCTGGGGAAACGGGGGAGTGGCTGGCCGAACGCAAGGCGTGTTTGTGACGTCAAAGCAGGAACTAAACTGAGTGAGGTGATCGCAAGCTAGGAGTAGGTTTGGAGCTGCTCAGAAACTGCCTGAAAATTTTTACGAGCAGTTCTGCTAACCTTTCGTTCGCACTTCTGCTAAGCTAAGATACACTCCCAGAGCGGCCTAGCATGTGCACTGCTGCTAAAAGCAGCTAGCGAGCGATCAACTCGGAATGAGGGCCATTGCCTTTTCCAATCCCTTCTGCCTTTTCATCAGGGTGTAAAACATTAAAAGTACTGTATATAATGCTTACCTTAAATATGGGCACAAGTCCCCTTAGTGACCCAGTGAATATCCATCTCCCAATGTGGCATGGGTGTCGTGGGGCATGTGACATTATCTGGCCACGTTCCTCTGCTGCTATGCATTGTGGGATGGAAGAACGTCACACGCTGTGCGGCACCTGGGTCACGACAGGAGACGGACATTCATTGAGTTACTAATGGGACCTGTGGGGACAGGGTTTAACTGATTACATACGTTATCCCGCTGGGCGGGATGCCGACTGTCGGTATCCAGACAGCGGCATCCTGCCCAGCAGAATGTTGGCAGCAGAGCGTGCAGTGTGATACCTGCCTACTCTTCCGGGGGTGTGTGGGGGGGCTACCCAAAAAAAATGTGAGCCCCCCACACAGGGCCGGTGCAAGGTTTCTTGGCACCCTAGGCAAAACTTTAGCCTACTCTTCCCCCCCCCCCCTCTCCCCTCTCCTACACACACAGCAATACCCTCTTTTCAGCCCCTCAGTTGAATCAGTGGATGTGGTGTATTAGAAGTTCCATAGCCACCATCTGCATTAAATGCAACAAGGGTACCTCTCAGAGACATCCTTAATTTTGTGATAGCCAGACTTAGGGGAACCCCCCAGGATCCCCGCACCCTATGCAACTATGTAAAGATGCCTAAAGGTGGGATCAGCCCTGGTCTCTATGGATACATCTCTAGGACTATGGTGTCAGGAGTCAGCGCTATCCCTGTGCAGACATCTCTATGACTGTGGCACAAGAATCAGTGCTGTCCCTGTACATACATCTCTATGACTATGTGGCAGAGACCACTGCTGTCACTGTGCATAACTCTTTATGACTATGATAGCAGGGATTATTGTGTTCCTGTGCATTTTATAGCGGATCCATGCTGCTGTTAGTGACTGGCACACTACTACAGATCTCCTTAAGATAATGGACCACTATGATCCACAGCAGTGGCGTAAGTTCGCCCCAGTCGCCCGGAGGCATGATAAATGTTGGTGCCCCCCCTACATACTGTATACACACACACCCTTCATATGTAGCTATCCGGCACTCATGTTGAACAGTAGCAGCGTGCTCAGGTGCCTTTCCCAATAGTAATATAGATACACATACAAAGTGGATGGCACTCCAAGTCAGTCATCACAATAAAATAGACACCAGCATACCTTTATAGCACACCTACAGTACTCCCTCACCCACCAGCGTGTCACAATGTAGATGATTTGGCGCAGTGGTGTGCCGATATACAGTATATATATAAAAAACACACAAATGCCTCTTTCACTTAAACACACACAAGCCTGTCACTTACACACCTCTCACTTACACACACACCTCTCACTTACAAAAACACCTCTCACTTACACACACCTCTCACACACAAGCCTCTCACTTACACACACGCCTCTCACTTACACATGCTGTCTTCACTTAAACTCACACACACACGCCTCCTTCATTTAAACTCACACACATGCTTCCTTCACTTAAACACACACACATGCCTCTTTTACTTACACACACACACACACACACACACACACACACACACACACACACACAAATGCCTCTTTCACTTAAACACATATATGCCTCTCACACATACATACACACACACACACACACACACACACACGTCTCCCTTACACGCACAAACGCCTCTTTCACTTAAAAACACACACACACACAAACAAATGCTTCCTTCACTTACACACACACACACACACACACACACACACACACACACACACACACACACACACACACACACACACCCCACTTAAACATGCACACATAAAACACAGTGCTACCAACATTTATTAAAGACCCCCCAGCACCCCTCCCTTTTCCAACTACACCCCCTCCCCCTTCCCCACAGTGCAGCTTGAGGCAAGTGCTGCCAGTGCATACCTGCAGCTATCAGCCCAATGGAAGAACAGAGAGCTTCACTCGGCCAGCTCATCTGGAAGGGCCTGGCAGGAGCTGCGTTCTGGAGCTCCCCCTAGCTGTATCCACAGCCAGCTCTCTGTATATTCTAGGAGGCAGCTTCCCTGTCACTGACACGAAAGCTCCGCGCAGCGAACGATCTTCAGAGTCAGGCAGCTGGAGACAATGGAGGAGATGTGCCCCCTTGAGGTCAGGAGCCCGGCGGCAGCCGACTCCACTGCCTCCCAGAGTTCTGCCCCTGATCCACAAGTGAAACTAAAACTTTGTGGGCCCCATTGCTCCTCTTCTTCTGCTGGTACTGGGTTGCACGCAGGGCTCTGCTGTCACACGCATGGCTGTCTGCTGCCACTGCGCTGCTGTACTGCTTTCGCAACCTCACACTGCCCCCTTGTGCCCAACACCCCACAGGACAGCCAGCAGCACAACTGATGCGTGTCAGCACTGCCGGTGGGAGGGTGACAAACAGCGGCGGCTGTGGCTGGCTGGACCCGCGCCGCAGCCGCTGCAAGAGCAGCTTAGCAAAGCATAATAAAACAGATTCAGTGGGATCGTGCCGCCCTCCAGTGGTCGGCGCCCATAGGCAGCTGCCTAAAGCTGCCTAATGGTGGCGCCGGCCCTGCCCCCGCAGCTTCCGGGGGAGTAGGCAAGTATGACAAGAGTCCTTGCTGAAAACAGTAGTGTTATACTGTATGCATGCACAGTAACATATGCTTCTAAATACATGATTAAGCTAATTTCTATAGTGCCAACTTTGGAAGTTTTCCCTAACATGGGGTGCGTGAGAAACACCGGTATATTTATATTGGGTGCAGTGTGTGCGGTGCACACGTTCCCCCGGCGTCCAGCGAAGCCCTCACAGCACACCTTGCACCCATGTTTTTTTTTCAATACTTACCTTCCGGATTACCGTGTCAGTTGCAGAAATCATGAGGAAAATGGTGCAGCCCCATTTTCCTGGTGTTTTGCACATTCACAGTAAGGAGATCACTGGAAAATGGCTACAGCGTCATTTTCCCAGAGACCTGCTCATGTGCACAAGCCACTGGCAGCTAGATACGAGGGGCCCCAGTCGGAACCTGCACATGGGCATCTTCCTCTCTAGATGCACCCCTGGTGGGAAAACTTGCGATGTCGTCAGGAATTGATGTGCCGTTCTGGAACAGCACATTGGGGGTCATTCCGAGTTGTTCGCTCGTTGCCGATTTTCGCAACGGAGCGATTAATACGAAAATGCGCATGCGCATGGTACGCAGTACGCATGCGCTAAGTATTTTAGCTCAAAACTTAGTAGATTTACTCACGTCCGAATGAAGAATTTTCATCGTTGAAGTGATCGGAGTGTGATTGACAGGAAGTGGGTATTTCTGGGCGGAAACTGACCATTTTCTGGGAGTGTGCGGAAAAACGCAGGCGTGCCAGGATAAAACACGGGAGTGTCTGGAGAAACTGGGGAGTGTCTGGCCGAACGCAGGGCGTGTTTGTAACGTCAAACCAAGAACGAAACGGGCTGAGCTGATCGCAGTGTAGGAGTAAGTCTTGAGCTACTCAGAAACTGCTAAGAATTTTCTATTCGCAATTCTGATAATCTTTCGTTCGCAATTCTGCTATGCTAAGATACATTACCAGAGGGCGGCGGCCTAGCGTGTGCAATGCTGCTAAAATCTGCTAGCGAGCTAACAACTCGGAATGACCCCCATTGTACCAATGTTGATAATTGAATTCCACCCCAAAGTAGCATTTTTTTTGAGTGATTCCATGAAAGCGTTACTACCTTGTGCTAATGCAAGTTTCCATAGTCATAATTACGAGAATTTGTGTGGCCTCAAGCGGAAAGCCACTCCGCACACTATTTTTCCATCCACAGCTGCAACTGTTATCATTAGTATCAGCTCTTGCAATAGCCCCATGCTTAATGCAAGATATTCATCTGTAACAGGTTTCCCTTCTTCATATAGAATAGCACAGGACTCTAGTTACACATCCATGATGCTCCCACAAGACGGAACAGTTTCATGCAATTGCATTGTCGCAACCCAATTCCCATGCTAAAACTTTCATTTCATGTAAGAGAGATCTGCCTAACTCAAAATTAGCTGAAGATATGCAAAAATGAGTAGATGAACTTCTGCGATGCACTGCATGCTAAAAAATCAGTAACAGTCACTCTGCACAAATTGCTTCAATCATGTTGAATGCTGGCAATTTGTAATCTAGGCATGTTTCCAGCAGTAATAATAATATGATAGATAGATAGATAGATGTACAGTAGAAGCATCACTCCCAATACATAGTAGAACTCCTCTGCCGAAGTCCAATATAATAAACTTGTACAGGCGGCACCCGGACACAAAGTATTCCATGGTTGGAATACTTTGTGTGTGTGTGTATATATATATATATATATATATATATATAATATACACACACACAGTTTCAACAGGCATTTGATTATTTTCAGTGACGCTTGAAAGTTAAAGTATCTGTGTACAAGTATAGCATTTAGACCTGACCTACTTCTCTTTTTGTGACTCATATTTGTTTTAGTGTGTTGCACAACCAGTTTGCTGGCTTTCCTCCCAAACAAAGACACCTCCCCTTACTCTTCGTTTACAGAATCAGCTCATGTATAGTATTGTATACTAGATTTTTAACTTTAGGGTATGTTTTCAGCATTATCCGGGAATCGGGATGAAATCAGATAATGAACAAACAACTTAGTTTAAAATAAATTACAACCAACAATGGACTTAAAGCATGTGGTACTGACCCAAACTAGGGCTCCTGGTGTCTCCAGGTGTTGTGAAACAGTTGTGTCTATGTTCCCTTCGTGATCAGGACTTGGAAGTAACATAACGAAAGGGCAGGAGAGAAATTCCGCCCTTACAGCACCTAAATGTTTTCTCCGTTCGTTTGCGGTTATTATTATTTTTCTATGCACCATTGGACCCTCGCAGCCTCACTTCGCTCACCACGTTTCGCGCTCCATGTCTCGCTCCGCTTCGCTCCGCTTCGCTCGCCACAGGTTACTATTCCAAATAGTTTGTGACGTGGACCCAGGGGCTTATTGGAAAGGTCCTCTCCACGAAGGGAAACTAGACACTACCATTGTTGAAACTACTATCCTCAGCTTGCTCTGGCAGATAAAGAAAAGTAGCAATATAGTGGATGCACCTAAACAATTAGACCGAAAAGTACATGTAAACAGTAGAGATGAGCTGGTCCGGTTCTCCGAGAACCGGGCCCATCCGAACTTAGCATTCCAAGCTGGGATCCGCATCTGGCTCGGGTTTTCCCGCCTGACACTTATCCCAAAATAAGGCAAAATGTCATCCTTCGTCTATCGGATTCTCATGGGTTTTGGATTCTATCAAGATCCCCGTGATTGCGCCATCTTCACTCCAGCTGTAGAGCTTGTATTGAGCAGACATGTCTGTGCTGTGTCCATCCAGGGGTGCTGTGTTGTCCATCATGGGGTGCTGTGTTGTCCATCATGGGGTGCTGTGTTGTCCATCCAGGGGTGCTGTGTTGTCCATCATGGGGTGCTGTGTTGTCCATCCAGGGGTGCTGTGTTGTCCATCCAGGGGTGCTGTGTTGTCCAGCTAGGGGCTATTGTGTCCGTCTAGGGGTGCTCTGTCTGTTCATCAAGGGGCTGCTGTGTCCTCCAGGTGTGCTCTCTCCATCCATCCAGGGACTCTGCCCCAGTGTAACAAAAAATAAAAGCTAAACATTTTATAAATAAATAATTATATATATATATATATATATATATATATATATATATATATATACATACACACAGTGGGGATTGAAAGTTTGGGCACCCCAGGCAAAAATTTATTTTAATGTGCAAAAAGAAGCCAAGGAAAGATGGAAAAATCTCCAAAAGGCATCAAATTACAGATTAGACATTCTTATAACATGTCAAAAAAAGTTTGATTTCATTTCCATCATTTACACTATCAAAACAACAGAAAACAAAAAATGGCGTCTGAAAAAGTTTGGGCACCCTGCAGAGTTAATACCTTGTACTGCCCCCTTTGGACAGCTGAGACCTGGCAGTGTCATGGATTGTTCTCAATCATCGTCTGGAAAGACCAGGTGATGTCAATCTCAAAGGTTTTAAAAGCCCAGACTCATCTGACATTGCTCCAACAATCAGCACCATGGGTTCCGCTAAGCAGTTGTGTAGAACACTGAGACTGAGAATAGTTGACGCTCACAAAGCAGGAGAAGGTTATAAGAAGATAGCAAAGCGTTATCAGATGTCCATATCCTCTGTTCGGAATGTAATTAAGAAATGTCAGTCATCAGGAACAGTGGAAGTTAAAGCAAGATCTGGAAGACCAAGAAAAATATCAGACAGAACAGCTCGCAGGATTGTGAGAAAAGCAAGTCAAAATCCACGTTTGACTGCACGATCCCTCCAGGAAGATCTGGCAGACACTGGAGTTGTGGTACACTATTCCATTATAAAGAGATACTTGTACAAATATGGTCTTCATGAAAGAGTCATCAGAAGAAAACCTCTTCTACGTCCTCACCACAAAAATCAGCATTTGAAGTTTGCAAATGAACATATAGACAAGCCTGATGCATTTTGGAATAAAGTTCTGTGGACCATTGAGGTTAAAATAGAACTTTTAGGCCGGAATGAGCAAAGGTACGTTTGGAGAAGGAAGGGCACAGAATTTAATTAAAAGAACCTCTGTCCAACTGTTAAACATGGGGGTGGATCAATCATGCTTTGGGGTTGTATTGCAGCCAGTGGCACAGGGAACATTTCACGAGTAGAAGGAAAAATGGATTCAATAAGATTCCAGCAAATTTTGGACGCTAACTTGATGCCATCTGTGAAAAAGCTAAAGTGAAAGAGAGGCTGGCTTCTACAAATGGATAATGATCCTAAACACAACTCAAAATCCACGGTGGATTTGATAAAGCTAAATATTTATCTTACTTAAAACCCTTTAAGAGGTCTAAGAACACAGTACGCTATTTACGTATGGTATACCGTAAGGGCATGCACGTTGCGTAACAATCGCTTAGCCGTAGTCGAGACGCTCGAGCGTCACGTTCGCTTACGGCCAAGGGATCACAGGCAGGCAAGCTATAGGCTGCTGACTAGATAAAGCCAAATATTTATCCTATATAACACACTATACAGAGGTTAAGAAACACTGTACGCAACTGGCGCACGAGGTACCGTAAGGGTACGCTCTTAGCGTAGCGGACGCTGTATCGGGAGCGAGCCGCTCGAGCGACACAAACGCTCGCGAGAATACGCTGTTGGTATCGGGCACACTATAGGTGAGCGACTACCGTTATGCTACGCTATCAGCGTAGCGGACGCTCGAGACCACGAGGAGATCACGAGCGGCGCAGACGCTCACAAGAATAAATCAGTAGGCCTTGAATGTAACACACAAAAATGATATTCTTATACTGTAAACCCTTTTGTAGTGATAAGGTGAAAATCCAACCCAGTTTAAGCTGGTTTACACTAAAGCTGTTTGAGCGATAGAGACGCTCCTATTACCCACTGCAATAAACACACAATACCGGTCTAAGGGTCTAACGCCTTTTAAGGAAATGAATGAACGTTCAAAAGAATAATACAATACAAGTCATACACTACCAATATAACATAGACTACCTAACCAGATAACTACACATGAAATACAATATCAGTACAATAACTATATAAGAGTAACAAGAGAGAAAGAGAAGAGAGAGAGAGAGATATGGCTCAGAATAACAAGAAAGACAATATGATTGCGGAGAAAACTTACGCACAAAGGGGAACGATCGCATGCGCCTCTGGACATCCAGCTCCCGATTATCAGCAATGAGAACCGTTGAAGAGTGAGCTGGATGTGATCGGCTTGTCTATTTATGCCCCACACACAATACAATTCAATGGTCCCTACAATCTCATTGTTCATTGGACACAGGAATTCGTCTTCGCACTAAAACAAAAGGTCATAGGTTGATTCATACAGGTGGGCTGTGTCTACTTCCAACTGCTCAGGTGGGTGGGAAACTAGGTTTCCCGCCGCATGGATAAGTGCAAATAATAGTAAATGGACATAAACTTCTTATGTCCATAACTATTCGCACGAGCGATTAATCCGCTTCAAACCAACACCGGAATATTGCTAATTAAATACTCTTCCGATGGATACTAAACACCACTGTATAATCCTTGTCTGACCCTCTGTATCAGACAAAGAGGGATCTCTCTGTCCATGAACATGCTACATTAACTAAACTTTCAGAATCTATCAAAGGGACCATGATCTACAAAATACCTTATATGGTTAAAATATGTAACGATTGAGTCGCCCGCTAGACGCATACAAACTCTACCGTAAATGCGCATATCGTGCGCCTGCGGGTGCCCGCAAAGGCGAGTATGCGCACGCACGGGAGAGCTCTTGCACGCGCAGCGGGAGCTCGCATGAGGTGCAAATATGGCAGTGTGCATAGTGATATTTTTCTGACTTTGACAGTCCACCCTTTGGCAGTCAACAATAACTGCCACTTCCTAAAACATTTCAAAACGAGAAAAATATATGTCAAGGGTAAATACATTTCCATGATTGGGTAGGGGGGGAGAGGAGAAGGTAGGAAAAGGGTATGACCTAGTGAGATAGCAGAAGCATGTGTGTATGAATCCATGTTTGGGGGGTCATGTATCATCGTGCCGTACGTGTTTTAAATCAAGCTTCGAGGTATTGCGAAGTATACATTCGAATTCCTTCTTATCCCGTGGTACGGGTCTGTGGATGGGCTGTCAAACTTTACCGAGCTCTCTTCGGCTTTTGGTTGCAACAAAATGGGGGAGCACATTTTAGTTGATGATACATGAATGGGGGAATATGTGAATGCTGATATCTGTGCCGGTATTCCCTATCGCCTATGTGTGTGCTTTACCTGAAGGTTGTAGAGATGAAGATAAGACACAATTATGGTAAATGCAGTGGTATTCTATGTCAGGTTTATAAACATTTGTTGGTTGAAGTCTTGTCTGGTGTCTGTTGAATGCAGTCTTCTTTGGGCTTTTGCCAATAGGTGTGAGCAAAAGCTTTGTCAATGTCCATAGACTTACAAAAAGTGTTGGGCTAGCGTAATTTTAAAATTTCTAGGGAAACTGGGGGTCTATGGCATAGTTCATCAAATATCAGTGTATAAGGTTGTCAAAACTTCTTCTTTAATCCATCAGTTGTCTGTATACAGGATCATCAAATTCCTCGTCCAAGTGGGTCTTTTTACCTTGGAGAAAACGGAAAAACAGGTGAAAAAAACGGACCGTATAATCGCATTTTCATCACATCATTGTCTCTACCGTTGGGTCATAAATCAAATCCATTGGAATTACAATTTCCTCACTCCTTAAACTCATCACCCTAGTACTTCGTTTGCACTTCATTAAAGCCTGACCGCATCTAAATATCAAGCCAATCGTTATGACAACACCTAAGATACATAGGAGAAACTTCCCTACATCCATTATGACTCCTTGAGCCCATTCTCCTAAACCAGAGAACCAATTTCGCGGGTTCAACCATGACACCCAACCAGTCAGCTCATTACCCACAGCAGCAAGGGTGAGATTGTGTCTCCTGCGAAATTCCCACTTTAATTGGAGAATATCGTCCATCTTTTGGTCTATGACCTAGACCGGGTCCTCGGTACTATTCGTTATATATGTGCAGCATTTCACGCCGTACTGCATTGCCAGTGTGACACAATATCCGCCTGTCACTGCCGTGAGATAATTGAGAATCATTCTATGCTGAACCAGTTCTGTTTTATAAGCTTGAAGTTCTCTTCCAGTATACCTAAACGTGTCATCATACATTTCTGTGATATTGTCTAACAAATTTGCGAGCGCAGATATGTATTTATAATTCAACACTCCTCTGGCGGTGCGAGTGATGTCTAACGCAAGTAGAAACTGAATCCCGGTGGATTCATGGATCATGTCAGAGGCCGGATGCTCTGTTCTTTCTATCAGGTGCCGTTTAACTACGTGCTCGTAATGAGTATGAGTATAAGGAGCTTGGGCAACACGGTGTATATCTTTCATTTTGGCATGTGATACAGTCATTACTTCAGGCAGTACTTTTCCAATATAACACAATCCTTCAGAGTTTGGGGCAAGCCACTTATACGCCTTCCTCCCGCATATGAAATATGCATCATCGGGGAGAACATATGCAGGGGTGTATCTAGGGGTCTGAGCGCCCCTGGCAAAGTAAGGAACTGGCGCCCCCCACCTCCCCCACCCAGGGACACAGAGGGGGGAGTTACAGATAGGCTGAGGTCAGGGACACTGAGGGAGAATTACAGGGAGGGTGTGGGCAGGGACACTGAGGGAATTACAGGGAGGGTGTGGGCAGGGACACTGAGGGGGAATTACAGGGAGGGTGTGGGCAGGGACACTGAGGGGGAATTATAGGGAGGGTGTGGGCAGGGACACTGAGGGGGAATTACAGGAGTGTGCGAGCAGGGACACTGAGGGGGAATTACGGAGAGGGTACGGGCAGGGACACTGAGGTGGAATTACAGGAGAGTGTGAGCAGGGACACTGAGCGGAGATTCACCGGGAGGTCAGGGACACTAAGAGGGAATTACAAGGAGAGTTCGGGTAGGGAAAATGAGAGGGAGGGGCTACAGGGAGGCTGAGGTCAGGGACACTGAAAAGCAATTACAGGGAGGGTGCGGGAAGGGACACTGAAAAGCAATTACAGGGAGGGTGCAGGAAGGGACACTGAGAGGGTATTACAGGAGTGCGCGGGCAGGGACACTGAGGGGGGAGTCACAGGGAAGCTGAGGTCAGGAACACTGAGGGAGAATTACAGGGAGGGTGCGGGCAGGGTCACTGAGATGGAATTATGGGGAGGGTGCAGGCAGGGACATTTTAGCGCTGTGTGCAAGAAACAGGCTCAGCGCCCCCACCATATTTAAAATAGGGCCAGTGCGCACTGTAGGTGTGCACCAAAACTATAGGGGTGTGGCTCTATGTGGAAGGGGCGTGACCATAAAATAATACCAATTCATATTACGCTGCACAGTGGTCTCCATTAATCAAATGACGCCACTTACACACATTACGCCAGGTAGAGCCCCATTTTACACATTACTCCAGGTAGAACCCCTATTCCACATTACGGCAGGCAGAGCTACCTTTTACACATTATGGCAGGCAGAGCTACCTTTTACACATTATGGCAAGCAGAGCTACCTTTTACACATTACGGCAGGCAGAGCTCCCTTTTACATGTTACGGCATGCAGAGCTCCCTTTTGCACGTTACGTCAGGCAGAGCTTCCTTTTACACATTACGACAGGCAGAGCTCCCTTTTACACATTACTTACCGGTTCTCTGTCCTCAGTGCCTATGTACTGTGGGCCGAGAACACTCAGCACACACCTAGCTACGGCCCTGTACAAAAGGGCAGGGACACTGAGGGGGAATTACGGTTAGGGTGCTGGTAGGGACACTGAGAGGGAATTACGGGGAGGGTGCGGGCAGGGATACTGAGGAGGAATTACAGGAGTGTATGGGCAGGGTCACTGAGGGGGCAGTTACAGGGATGGTGCGAGCAGTGACACAAATGGGGAATTACAAGGAGGGTGCGGACAGGGATACCGAGGGGATATATGCACACATATATACAGTTAAAAACCCCTCTCTAGGTGTGATTGCACTACATGTCCCAGCAAATCCAATTGACAAGGTGTGCTGGGACTTGTAGTCTCAACACAGCTGGACAGGCAGTCACTGGTCTAGATACCTCTCCATACAGAGCTCTTAGTAACCTGTGATCCAGACTGCCAGGATAGACCATGCAGTGCAGCTACGGTACCGCAGAAAATGTACAGGTACTGTATGCTCATGCTGCACTGCTGACTGGTGCTGATTGTAGTGACTGGTGTTTGGTGACAGACCGCGTGGGACCAATGAGAAGGGAAGCGGATGAGGAAGAGAAGGTGCCTCGCCCCTCCCCATACCTGGAAGTGCCCCGCTCCCTGGCTATAGTCACCATCATTGTGACTGTAGTCACAGAGAGTGTGAGAGTGCAATACGCTTCTGAGAGTCCGGCAGTGGATGAGCACTGCTAAGGGATGTACTGACTGAGAACTACTATGTCATTCTGCCCCCTGGCGCGCGTGGCACTGCCGGGCGGCGCCCCCCTCTTGGCCGGCGCCCCTGGCAAGTGCCATCCTGGCCAATAGGAAGATACACCCCTGAACATATGGGACGGAGTAGGATATAACCATATTACACATCTTCCATGTGAAATCTCCTAACCCTAATTCTCCCATCTGTCTAGTACACGTATCAGCTTGTACGATATGTGCACAGTATCCTGGTGATACCTCTCCAACTCTCGTAATCCTACTACCTAGGGTATACCTATATCGGAAAGATTTTCCTCTACTGGCTATGTGGCGTATAAGCTCTGTATCTGTCGGCATTCTATCTGCTCTATATGAAAAGGTCATGGTTTGGTTACTCCATGACACTTCCCAATTTCCCGGCTTTCGGGGATTGGAAATGTTAAAACATATTAGGGATCTATCCACATGATATTGGTGGAGCTTCAAACTAGGAGGACTGGAGATATTAAACCTCCTGTCCACCGGCCTCCCACCACTTAGCTCAAGTACCTCCCCTATCGTTAAAGGAAATGGTACTAGTCCTGATTTGCTATGACCTTGAGGTACTTGAGAGCATACCCAACAATCTGTTTGATTTAACACACTACCCACTAAGGAGTGATAGTCACTCAAGGGATGCCGGTCCATGTGGATATTAAAACTGGATTGGCATTTCTTGATGCACCCATCCTCAACTACATTGTCACAGAGCCTACAGATACAGTTTTCTTCAGCTAACAATCCTTCACAATTCCTTCTATGGTCTATGTTATCGGATCGTTTTCTGATACTCGCCTTTGCTTGTTGATTATGTTGTTCTCGGAAAACTACGCCTCCATCTCTGTCATCAGAACCCATTCCAGAACCTCTCTCGGCCTCCATGGTACTCTCGCCGGAACAGACTGCTCTGGTCAACATCATGGTCAACAGGAAAATCCGGATCACAGTCTCTTGAGGCAAGTCCATCTTAGGAGGAAATGAAGAAGAATGAGAAGGGGGAAAAAAATAATTTGAGGGAGAGGGGATGGGAAGTGGAGAAAAACAATAAAAGGGAAACAGGGAATCGACAACTGCTTTTGATCTTGTGATTCTCAATGCTCAGGTGCCGCCTCAGTCCTCCTGGAACAGACACTCCAGTGATACAACTTCCTCTACCGTCTGTTCCTTATCACGGGACCTCTCTGGATCAGCAACCTTCTTACAATGGGACGAATGAACCCAAGTCTCTCTCTCGGCAACCTTCAATGCTGTAGTGCTAGTCAATAAGACTTGGTATGGTCCTTCCCATCTGTCAATAAGGCAACCTGAGCGTAGAAAATTCCGTATCATTACATAATCCCCAGGTTCAATGTCATGACAATTACTATCTGGTAAATCAGGAATCGCCAACTTCAAATTATCATTTTGATTCCTTAGCTGTTTACTCATGTTAATCAAGTATTTTACAGTCACTTCATTGTTACACTTCAAATCATCCTGAGGGTTAATCATAACATGCGGTTGTCGACCAAACAAGATTTCAAAGGGAGACAGATTAAGAGGGGACCTGGGAGTGGTTCTGATGCTGTATAGTACAATGGGTAAAGCTTCTGGCCATGTCAATCCTGTTTCTGCCATAACTTTGCTCAGTTTATTTTTAATAGTGCTGTTCACTCTTTCCACCTTCGCACTCGCCTGTGGACGGTATGGAGTGTGCAGCTTGCTATCAATTCCCATCAACTTACACATTCCTTGAAAGACATCACCTGTAAAATGGGTACCCCTATCACTTTCAATTATTCTAGGGATACCATATCTACATACAAATTCCTGCACAATTTTCTTAGCAGTAAACATAGCGGTATTTGTGGCCGCCGGAAATGCTTCGACCCAATTTGAGAACACATCTATACAAACAAGTACATATTTCAAATTTCGACAAGGGGGTAATTGGATAAAGTCAATCTGTATTACCTGAAAAGGTCCGCCTGTAGGTGGGATATGAGATGGTTCTGTTGGTATTGCCTTTCCGATATTCTTTCTCAAACAGGTAAGGCATGACATTGCTCTCTTACCTGCATGGGATGAAAATCCTGGGGCGCACCAATACGCTCTTACCAACTTACACATTCCCTCCTTGCCCAGATGAGTCAGCCCGTGGGCTGCCTCAGCTAAACATGGAAGATATGCTCTGGGGGCCACTGGTTTACCTTGTCCATCCGTCCAGAGTCCTGAGGACTCCTGGCCATATCCCTTTGCCTTCCAGACTGCCTTTTCCTGTGTGGAACACAAATTTTGCATTTCACACAGTTTCTGTTTGTTGATGGTATTAAATACCATCAATTGTGTGGTGTCTGTCTGTCTGGGGGTACCAGCTGCTAACTTAGCAGCTTCATCTGCTCGGCTGTTACCAAGTGATACTGGGTCTTGGCTATATGTGTGTGCTTTACACTTGATAACAGCCACTCTGTCGGGTTCCTGTATCGCTGTTAGAAGCCTTTTGATGTGAGCTGCATGCGCTACCGGTGTACCAGCTGCCGTCATGAAATTTCTGAGGCGCCATAGGGCTCCGAAATCATGGACTACCCCGAATGCGTATCTAGAGTCGGTGTAGATATTGGCTGACTTGCCCTTAGCCAATTCACATGCTCTGGTTAGGGCGACCAGTTCAGCAACCTGGGCTGAGTGAGGTGGGCCTAGCGGTTCAGCTTCTATGGTGCCTTGGTCATCTACGACTGCGTATCCAGTACACAAGTCTCCCGAGTCTGACTGTCTGTGACAACTACCGTCGGTGTAGAAAGTAAAGTCTACATCTTCTAGTGGGTTGTCACTGATGTCAGGCCTTGCCGTGAAATTTTGGGTCAAATATTCCATACAATCATGTGTGTCATTCTTTGTATTAAATCCTTCTTCCCCACCACTCTCATCCTCCACCCTTTGTGCCTGTCCAGGCACACCTGGGAGATATGTTGCAGGATTTAATGCACTGCATCTCCTTATGGTGATGTTTACGGGGGCCATTAGTGCCAATTCCCATCTTGTAAACCGCGCTGATGAGACATGCCTGGTTTGGGCAGAATTTAGCAAGGCTGACACTGCATGTGGTGTATGAATTGTGAGGTTGTGACCTAGCACTACATCTTCGCTTTTCGTTACTAGCAATGCTATCGCAGCAACGCTTCGCAAGCATGTGGGGAGGGATTGCGCTACCGTATCTAGCTGAGCGCTGTAGTATGCTACTGGCCTGCTGGCATCACCGTGCTTCTGGGTTAGGACGCCTGCCGCGCAACCAGCACTTTCTGTTCCGTACAGCTCAAAGGGTTTCCCATGGTCTGGCATACCTAATGCTGGTGCTTGTGTTAGGCACTGTTTAAGTCTCTCAAATGCCATCTCGGACTCGTCTGTGTGCGAAATCCGATCAGGCTTGTTTGAGGAAACCATCTCCTGCAAAGGTAATGCTAGAATGGAAAATCCTGGATCCAGTTACGGCAATACCCACACATTCCTAAAAATGTTCTGATTTGTTGCTGGGTTTGTGGCAGGGTCATGTCTCTAATTGCTTGAATTCTATCAGCGGTCAGGTGTCTCAGTCCTTGTGTTAGACAGTGTCCCAAATATTTTACTTTAGTTTGGCATAGTTGTAACTTGTCTTTGGAAACCTTGTGTCCTGTGTCTGAAAGATGAAACAGGAGCTGTTTCGTATCCTTCAGGGATGCTTCCAATGAATCAGAACACAGTAGTAAATCATCCACGTATTGTATCAATACTGATCCACTCTCTGGTTGGAAAGACTGTAAACAATCATGCAAAGCCTGGGAAAATATACTTGGACTGTCTATGAAACCTTGTGGTAATCGAGTCCATGTGTACTGGACTCCTCTGTATGTAAATGCAAACAAATATTGGCTGTCAGGGTGCAGAGGTACCGAAAAGAAAACGGAGCAGAGGTCAATAACAGTGAAAAATTTCGCAGTGGGAGGGATTTGCATAAGGATGACAGCTGGATTTGGCACTACGGGGAACTGACTCTCAACTATTTTGTTAATCCCCCTTAGATCCTGCACTAGCCGGTAACCCCTCCCCCCACTCTTTTTCACAGGGAAGATGGGACTATTGGCAGTGCTGGACGTTCTTACCAGAATGCCCTGTTGTAGCAAGCGCTCTATTACGGGATATACTCCTAACTCCACCTCTGGCTTCAGAGGGTACTGTGGGATTTTTGGAGCTATCCTACCATCTTTTACTTGCACAACTACTGGAGCTACGTTTGCCATCAATCCAGTGTCTTGTCCGTCTTTAGTCCACAGTGACTCTGGTATCTGGGATGTCATTTCTTCTACTTGGGATGGAGTCCTATTTGTCATAATGGTATGTGACATTAATTTTGATGGGGAGTCTAACATGTCTCGCACTTCCTGAGCGTGATTCTCAGGTATGTCCAAGAATACACCTTCAGGAGTACAATAAATGACGCACCCCATTTTACACAATAAGTCTCTTCCCAGGAGATTAGTCAGTGCCGATGCAGCCAGCAAAAAGGAATGCTTGGTATGTAAAGGCCCTATTGTAATCTCGGCTGGTTTGCTAACAGGGTAGTGCTGGACTACTCCCGTTACTCCTATGGCTGGAATTGTCTTACCAGTGGTTCTCATGCCCACTGTCGAATTTATCACTGATTTGGCCGCCCCCGTATCTACAAGAAAGTTTAATGATTTACCAGCTACATTTATTGCAATTTCGGGTTCACTTCCAAGATTTGCAATCAATTTTACTGGCTGCAGATTACAGGTATGGCCACACCCCTATTGGGTATGGTGACCTCCCTGAATCCCGCTGGCAGCAACTACTTGTGAAGGAGTTAAATGGGAACTGCCAGAAGTTTGCCAGTCTCCTTTTGGGGGATATCTTTTTGTTTCCCCTGTATGTGGCTCATAACTCCGTCTCTGTGGACCCTGATCCCAATTTCGTGTGTCATGTCGTTGTCTAGGGGGTTGGTATGATCTTTGTGAATTTTTCGCTCTACAGTCTCGTGCTATGTGTCCCTGTTTATGACAAAAATAACATGTTACCACATTTGACTTACCCACAGGGTTTGGTGATCTATACAAAGGCTGCTTTGTGGTCAGGGCCTGTATACTTACGGCCATTAACTTATCACCTTGTGACTCCCTGTGTCTGGTGATATTCCGGTCGTGATCAATAGCAGCCTCTCTCAAAGTAGCCACCGACAGACCTCGCCAACATGGTTGCGTGGTCTGTACCCTTGTCTTTAATGCTTCTTTTAAACCATCCATTAGCACAGATACTGCTACTTCTTGATGATTTGCATTGGTCCTAATGTCCTCTATGCCAGTGTATTTTGCCATTTCTAATAATGCCCGGTGAAAATAATCAGCAGCTGTTTCTGACTCTTTTTGTTTAATGGAAAAAATTCTATTCCATTTGGCTACAGCTGGGAAATACTCCTTTAACTGTAAATTTATTCTTTTTACATTGTCTTTGTTGTACACATCTGTAAGGGGTACATCCTGATCCAATCCACAGTCAGCTAAAAATTGAGCTAAGTCGACATTGGAGGGTAAACATGCCCTCAGCAATATCTGCCAGTCTTTGTTATTTGGCTCTACAGTATTTCCTAGGTCTCTGATGTATTTCTGGCTAGCAACTAGATCTTTCCTAGGATCAGGGAATTCAGACACTATGGTTCTTAATTCCATTCTGGAAAATGGGCTATACATGGCAATGTTCCTGATAGGAGTGACTCCTGTAGTGTCCGTTTTCCCATTTGGAACTGCTATTACCCTAACGGGAGCAAGTTTAATAACCTCATTCTGGTTAGATTCTACAGCCTGGGGTGAAATGGTTTCAGCATAGTGTAAGGTGCCGTACTTACCTGTTGACATGACCTCACCTGTCCCTCCGCTAGGGGCCTTTGTTACTAATCTTAAGTGTTGGGCCGTGCCTACTGTTGTCTCTGATATGGTGGCTGCTAGAGAGAGCGCCGATATTGTTGATGCTTCGTCTTCTTGATCACACTCCTGGGGAAAGTTCAAAACAGGGTACAACTTGCACGGGTTAATACTTGCATTGGTTAACTTATTAACATTATCCTTAACATTTATACAGTTGCTAAGTGCCTGTTTGTTACCCCCTGATGCGTCATTCTCCGCAACCAATTTCTCTCCTGATATGTATGGTGGCGGCGGGGCCGTGGCTACCAGTTTCCTGATAGGAATAATTCCCGCCGCCTGAGCCAATCCTCTCTGTATTTCACCCTCCTGTTGCCATAGCTGCAAATAATCATAATGTTTGATTCGTCTCTTTGTTGATTTAATGAGACATATCCTTCTCCTTAGATTTTGTAACACTTCTGAGCTAAAGCTGCCTACTCTTGGGAACTTCTCCCCGTCATGTACCGTCATTCTCTCCCATTCATCACATAAAACTTCTGTGTGTGAGCCGTATTTTTCACACATTACGTACCTTGCCGACCCGATTGGTCGGTTCACTAAATCAACCCGAACCGAGGTTGATCGCCCCCTTCCTGAACAACTGGCCCCCATAATTTGCAGGTGTTGCTTGCTCTACCTCTGACCTTTATATCAGGGTCTTCAGCGAACCCTTACAAAAAACCAAAATATTCAAAGATAGGTTGACGGTGGTGGTTTACCGAGTACCCCACTTACTCGCCCACGCCGACCAATACGCCCACACACTGATATAGTGCTGGCGTACTCGACCCAGGGCCCCTATGAACCTTTGTTTACTGGAACATGTGAGTGTGATCCGCAGAGCATTAACCCTTTCCAGTAACTGTGGGGTTGTTGGATAATTCCTGAGTGACCAGCGAACTTCCCTTTTAAAAATAAAAAAATTACACAAATCACGTTAGAATGTACAAATAGCGTTTATGACCCTTTTTGTACACAAATGGTACTAGGTCAAGTTACTAACTAATGCACACAATTATGTGCGGTACAATCGTTCAGTACATAAGCAACTAATCTTATGTACGGAGCGACCAGTGGAATCGACATTCAGCAGCTGCGAATTCCTTCAGCCTGAGCTTTATGGCCTATATGGGTTCTGCTCCAACCCTTCTTGGTGTTGGGCTACTTGACTCTATAGCGGACTTCCTTGTCTGCTGTACCTGGACCTCCTGGTCTGTTATGCGACCTCCTGGTCTGTTACAGTATGACCTCCTGGTCTGCTACACTCTAATGCTCTTTATATGTTTAACAAGGGATGCCTCCCTAGCCACCATGTATGTCACTTACACGTATGTAATTTCACGAGAACTCGATGATTTCTGTGGTTCAATCCCCAAAATTGTAAAAACTTATATAATTGCAAACACTCACTCACCACATGTACACTTTTGTTTCTATTTCTATTTCTGCGCAGAAATTTCTTTCCTTTAGACCAGATGTGTTGTAAATTGGAGAAGGATCTATTAGCTTAAATTTCGGACACTGAAATAGATTTGCGCTATTTATCGCGTTGCCACCTTTTCGCCTGTTACAATAACACTAGCGTGTGATTTGAGTTACGTGGGCGTACCCGGACGCTCCGTTGCGTAATATACGCTGCGTGCGTCGGCCTTTGAGTTGCGTACGCGAGTCTCAGCCTTTTGTTAGAGACACGTGTACGCAATGCAGATATCCACCGTAACACAATGTACACGTTTATCAATGTAGATGATCCTCGATCATCTACCGAACACCACACCAATCTCTCCTTGTATCTTTAGGCAGAGCTGCGTGTGTGCTTTGCAATTTATCCCTTAATGTATTACTTTTACACTTTAACTATGCACTAGCGACAAATCTCTCTTAGCACGTTTATCAATTATAAAATGGCAAACAGGAGAGTGATATATGAAAATACACAAATAAAAAGAAATGCAGATATGCATGTGTGCGTACGCAAGATAGAAATAAACAGTTTTAAAGGACACTAGCGTGTTGTTCTTACCTCCGGTTCCGGATTCCCTCAGCACCCTTTACTAAGCGAAGCAGACGCTTATCCAGACAGCACTGTGAGGAATATGATCTCCCGCCCTTTGCTGATGGATAATGTCTGCTGGAATTACCTAGCAGAGATATGTGAAGGACGGATGAGCCGCCAATTGATAAAGCTAAATATTTATCTTACTTAAAACCCTTTAAGAGGTCTAAGAACACAGTACGCTATTTACGTATGGTATACCGTAAGGGCATGCACGTTGCGTAACAATCGCTTAGCCGTAGTCGAGACGCTCGAACGTCACGTTCGCTTACGGCCAAGGGATCACAGGCAGGCACGCTATAGGCTGCCGACTAGATAAAGCCAAATATTTATCCTATATAACACACTATACAGAGGTTAAGAAACACTGTACGCAACTGGCGCACGAGGTACCGTAAGGGTACGCTCTTAGCGTAGCGGACGCTGTATCGGGAGCGAGCCGCTCGAGCGACACAAACGCTCGCGAGAATACGCTGTTGGTATCGGGCACACTATAGGTGAGCGACTACCGTTATGCTACGCTATCAGCGTAGCGGACGCTCGAGACCACGAGGAGATCACGAGCGGCGCAGACGCTCACAAGATAACAATCAGTAGGCCTTGAATGTAACACACAGAAATGATATTCTTATACTGTAAACCCTTTTGTAGTGATAAGGTGAAAATCCAACCCAGTTTAAGCTGGTTTACACTAAAGCTGTTTGAGCGATAGAGACGCTCCTATTACCCACTGCAATAAACACACAATACCGGTCTAAGGGTCTAACGCCTTTTAAGGAAATGAATGAACGTTCAAAAGAATAATACAATACAAGTCATACACTACCAATATAACATAGACTACCTAACCAGATAACTACACATGAAATACAATATCAGTACAATAACTATATAAGAGTAACAAGAGAGAAAGAGAAGAGAGAGAGAGAGATATGGCTCAGAATAACAAGAAAGACAATATGATTGCGGAGAAAACTTACGCACAAAGGGGAACGATCGCATGCGCCTCTGGACATCCAGCTCCCGATTATCAGCAATGAGAACCGTTGAAGAGTGAGCTGGATGTGATCGGCTTGTCTATTTATGCCCCACACACAATACAATTCAATGGTCCCTACAATCTCATTGTTCATTGGACACAGGAATTCGTCTTCGCACTAAAACAAAAGGTCATAGGTTGATTCATACAGGTGGGCTGTGTCTACTTCCAACTGCTCAGGTGGGTGGGAAACTAGGTTTCCCGCCGCATGGATAAGTAAGTGCAAATAATAGTAAATGGACATAAACTTCTTATGTCCATAACTATTCGCACGAGCGATTAATCCGCTTCAAACCAACACCGGAATATTGCTAATTAAATACTCTTCCGATGGATACTAAACACCACTGTATAATCCTTGTCTGACCCTCTGTATCAGACAAAGAGGGATCTCTCTGTCCATGAACATGCTACATTAACTAAACTTTCAGAATCTATCAAAGGGACCATGATCTACAAAATACCTTATATGGTTAAAATATGTAACGATTGAGTCGCCCGCTAGATGCATACAAACTCTACCGTAAATGCGCATATCGTGCGCCTGCGGGTGCCCGCAAAGGCGAGTATGCGCACGCACGGGAGAGCTCTTGCACGCGCAGCGGGAGCTCGCATGAGGTGCAAATATGGCAGTGTGCATAGTGATATTTTTCTGACTTTGACAGATTACATCAAGAGGCGTAAACTGAAGGTTTTGCCATGGGCTTCACAATCTCCTGACCTCAACATAATTGAAAATCTATGGATAGACCTTAAAAGAGCAGTGTGTCACAGACAGCCCAGGAATCTCAAAGAAATGGAAGACTTTTGTAAGGAAGAATGGGCGAAGATACCTCAAACAAGAATTGAAAGACTCTTGGCTGGCTACAAAAAGCGTTTACAAGCTGTGATACTTGCCAAAGGGGGCAGTACAAGATATTAACTCTGCAGGGTGCCCAAACTTTTGCAGATGCCATTTTTTTGTTTTCTGTCATTTTGATAGTGTAAATGATGGAAATAAAATCAAACTTTTTTGGACATGTTATAAGAATGTCTAATCTGTAATTTGATGCCTTTTGGAGATTTTTCCATCTCTCCTTGGCTACTTTTTGCACATTAAAATGAATTCTTGCCTGGGGTGCCAAAACTTTCAATCCCCACTGTATATATATATATTTATTTTTTATTTTTTGTGTGCTGTACCCCAGTGTATAGTACTGTACTATTTTTTGTGACACTGGTGGTCAGAGCACAGGGTAATAATAATCATACACGTATTGTGACACTGTAGGTGGTACCCCAACAGTAGGTGGTCCGTTCCCAGGGGTGCTTTGTTGTACATAAAGGGGTGCGATGTCTGTCCCCAGGGGTGCTTTGTTGTCCATCATGGGCTGCTGTGTCCATCCAGGGTTGCTCTGTCAATCTAAAGGTCCGTATAATTTTAAATTTATATACTTCAACTTCCCTGTAGAGGGTTAAAGAAAAGCCATCCAGCCTCAGAGAAAGTGCTTTGTAGCCAGGTAAAAGAACCTGGTTCAAAGTCCGGATAGGGTCTCTGAGGTGTGGTTGAGGGAGAGAAGAGTGGGCTCTCAACCACACTGCTCTGGTCCAGGTTTTCGGACCTTCCCAGCCACAGCTGGGAATTGGTCTAATTGTACTGACAGGGATTTAAACCCTGCTGAGTCTACTGCTTAGGACACTGGTGCCGATAAGCGGCCATCAAGTAGGGAAAGTTTCCACTAGTGCTAGGGACTTGGACCATCAGTGCCCGGAGACACTGAGAGACTGTGCATACGGTCAGCGGATTGGACAATGTATTTCTTTTGTTTGGTGTGAAGTTTGTTAGCTGTTGGTATGCCATTAAATACTCGCACAAACTTTGTATACTGCCTGCTGTGTCCTGTCTTTGATGGTGACCTTGTTACAATGTGGTGGCTGCCGTACGGGGACTTCGCTGCTTGAACTACACCAGATGCCGCTGGCGTGGTGGGAACATCGCGGTGGCAGGTAACACAACGGTAATCGTGAGTAGGCTGATAGGCCAGAGAAAATTTGTACTTTTATTTTTTAAAGTGACAGTACCGCAAAAGTGGTGTTGATCTTGTGTGTGCAGCATAGGGTGGTTGTAAATACTGGCTTATCATTGTGCATATATTAAACCGGCCACATTACAATACACCTCATCTAAGAGCAAGATGGAGGAAATATTCTGGACACTAACCTTCTTGTTGGCCGCACACCAGACCACACAGGAGCAATTGGTAAACTTCCTTAAGTCCAAAAAAGAGGAATCTACCGTTGGTCAGTTAAAAAAAATATCCGCCGGTGATGACCCAGAGGCATATCTCCTTATCTTTGAATGTGGCACAGCATTTAAAATGGCCGCAAGCCTGCTGGGCAGACAAACTAGCACCTTACCCTACTGGGGAGTCACACAAAGCATATGCAGACTTGCCAGATAATGAAGCTGCTAACTATGAGAAAGTCAAAATGGCTATACTGGCAGCGGTCTTACGGCAGTGGGTAAATCACAGCGCTTCTGGGTTTGGGACCTGTGTCCATGGGTATCAGTCCGGAAGCAGCTGGCTGAAATCTCCTGCTATGGCAGAAGCTGGATGCAGCCAGAAGCTTATACTGCTATGCAGGTGGTAGAGATTGAAGCCAGATGGGTACTTCACCAGGATCCCCAGTAGCTGGAGGCATTGGCCCTCTCTATAGAATGGTATGAAGCTGCGGTCAATATGGCTAGAACCCCTAAAGGAGCCTATGGCCCCACAGACAGTGAAGCTGGCACCTTGCTGGCGCTTGCCTTCTCTTGAAGGGCCCAGCCGTGTAGAGGGGTATAAAGAAAGCCCCATACATTGTTATGAATGTGGTGCCTCGGGCATGTGAGATGAGATTGTTCTAAAAAAGCCGAACCAATGGTCTGCAGCTCTGCCAGTTTGTGGCCAGCTTACCCTTTTTTTTGTACCATTGTTCCACTGACTACACATCCTCCCCTGTTGTGGGAACCATTTGTATTAGAGGGTCACGAATTTCCTGCCCTAGTAGATACAGGCAGTGAATTGACACTGGTGTCTGAGCTGTGTTACCAAGGGCAACAGAGGTTCCAGGCTCTGTAGAAGTATTGTGCTTCCATGGTTCCACCGAGAGGTTTGCAAGAGTTCGAATCAGGATTGGCTTAAGGGGCAGCTGTCATGAAGTAATAGCAGCCTTCAGACCGAAGCTTCCATACCCCTTAATGTTGGGGTGCAATATCCCAGGCTTCGGGGATTTGTTGAAACCGCTATCTAAAGGGTCAGCCCACCCATCAGCTAAAGCTGCAGTTCTGGTGGGGAGTCCTTCTACTGGGCATTTCCCTGGGCCTGAGATCGCTCCTGACCAGAACTTGGAGAATTTGCAGTTTGACGCTGATTTGCAAAACTTTGGTTGGGATCAATTAAATTACGCTGCCCTTGCCAACATACAATCACAGGTTGTTGAGGTGAATGGGGTCGCTAAAGCCACTTACCCTCCAGACGGGACTCCTTTTTTCATTAAAAACAACAAGCTACTGTATAGGGTCATGGGAAAAGATGGGCATAGGCTGGAAAAACTGTTAGTGCCTCGAGTACATGTCCAATTGGTCCTGCACACTGCCCATATTTATCCTTGGGGTGCCCACCTCGGAGAAGAGAAAACCTGTGAGAGGGTACTTCTGCATTTCTTTTGGCCAGGGGTAACCGCTGAAGTAAAAAGGTTCTGTCAACGTTGCTCCATTTACCAGAGAACCTGTCCAAAGCCTGATCTCAGGGCCCCCCTTGTTCCAATGTCATTGGGGTGCCTTTCCACATGATTGCTATGGATCTGGTAGGCCCTCTGGACAAGTCAAAAAAGGGCAACCAGTATGTGCTAGTCATAATGGATTATGCTACTCGCTACCCAGAGGCCATCCCACTAAGAAACATAAAAACTGTAACTAGTACTAAAGAGCTGTTGTTGCTGTTTACTCATTTGGGGTTTCCTAAGGAGATACAAATGGACCAGGGAACCCCCTTTATGTCTCAAATTTTTACAGAACTCTGCCGCAAGATAGGGATTTCTCACCTCAATACCTCAGTCTATCATCCACAAATGGATGGACTGGTAGAGCGCTTCAATCGGACTCTTAAAACAATGATCCAAAGGGCTGTCTTGGACAACAAGCGGGAATGGGACGATGTACTTCCATACTTGATGTTTGCCATTTGAGAGGTCTCGCAGTCCTCAACTGGCTTCAGCCCCTTTGAGCTGTTGTATGGGACACCACCCCGTGGAGTTCTGGACATGTTAAAAGAGGACTGAGAACAACAGCAGTCTGAGGAATCCAACTCTGTGGAGTTTGTAAATAAACTTTACCAGTGACTTCACCAAATTGGCCCAAATGTCCGCGAAAACCTCATAAATGCTCAAGCCAGATAAAAGAGAGCCTATCATGCCACGGTGGAAGTTCGAGAATTACAACCAGGGGACAAAGTATTAGTCCACTCAGGAGAGTAAGCTGTTTGCTCACTGGAGAGGTCCGTATGAAGTCATGGTAGGCCCTGTGTGCTATCGAGTTAGACAACCAGAGAGACATCACGCTGAAAAGATATATCATGTTAATCTGCTGAAACCTTAGTAGAAGGAACCTACTCCAACCCTCCTCGCCAGTGCATTAGGGAGTTCTGACGTCCCGTTAGCACTGACCTTGTCGTCTACTCAGAGGCAGGAGGCTGTGGCCCTCATTCCGAGTTGATCGCTTGCTAGCTGCTTTTAGCAGCAGTGCAAATGCTAAGCCACCACCCTCTGTGAGTGTAGGTTAGCAGAAGTACGAACAATAGGATCGCAGCGCTGCTACAATAAAAGATTGTGCAGTTTCTGAGTAGCTCGAGACTTACTCCTAGCTAGTGATCACTTCAGTCTGTTTAGTACCTGTTTTGACGTCACAAACACGCCCTGCGTTCTCCCAGCCACGCCTACGTTTCCCCAGCCACTCCTGCGTTTTTATCTGGCACGCCTGCATTTTTATACACACTCCCCGAAAACGGTCAGTTACCACCCAGAAACACCCACTTCCTGTCAATCACTCTGCGGCCAGCAGTGCGACTGAAAAGCGTCGCTAGAGCTTGTGTAAAACTGCATCGGCTTTTGTGAAAGTACATCGCGCGTGCGCAGTGCGCACCATACGCATGCGTAGAAGTGCCAATTTTTAGCCTGATCGCTGTGCTGCGAACAACTGCAGCTAGCGATCAACTCGGAATAAGGGCCTGAAGCCCTAGTCTGAAAGAATCAAGATTTCTCAGCCATTCCTGGGTGGACCACCTTAGTGGAACATGAAATTCACACCCCTGAAGGGGTAGTAGTAAAGCAAAGGCCCTACCGCATCCCGGAGCCTCGGAGATAGGCAGTAAAAGCTGAAGTGCAAGAAATGTTGAAGTTTGGTATAAATGAGGAATCAAAAAGTAACTGGTCTAGTCCGATAGTCCTAGTGTCCAAACCCAATGGGACATTGAGGTTCTGCAATGACTTCAGACGCCTTAATCAAGTCTCTAGGTTTGATGCCTACCTGCTTCCCAGAGTGGATGAATTGGTGGAAAGCCAGTAACAAGTATCTCACAATGCTAGCCCTAACTAAAGGATACTGGCAGATACCCTTAAGTAAATCAGCAAAAGAGAAAACTGCCTTATGTACACCTGATGGTCTCTACAAGTATCTAGTACTGCCATTTGGACTACATGGAGCACCGGCAACGTTTCAGTGCGCTATGGACCGGCTTCTGAGACCCCATGCGGGGTATGTCATTGCATATCTCAACAATATTGTCATTTACAGTACCAACTGGGAGAGTCATCTAGATAAACTACAAAAGGTGCGAAATACCCTCAGGTAATACGGCTTTACTGCCAATCCTGCAAAATGCCATATTGGTCTGTCAGAAGCCAATTACTTAAGGTATGTCATTGGCAGAGGTGAAGTTAAACCCTAATTGAAAAAAGTAGAGGCAATTAGGTCCTGGCCCAGCACTAATAAACAGATGTGGACCTTCCTGAGGTTACTGGGATACTACAGGAGGTTTATCCAGAACTTTGCTGCAAGAGCTCTGCCCTTGACTGATTCCCTAAAAAAGGCTTGTACCAAGAAGATAGTACGGACTGTTCCGCTTGAGAGGGCCTGGGAGGACCTGAGGACGGCCCTGTGTACTCATCCAGTTCTTCAGGCACCGGACTTCACTCTGCCATTCCTCCTACAAACAGATTCTTCGACCACTGGACTCTGTGCCATCCTATCACAGATAATAGACAATGAAGAAAAGCCTGTTCTTTTCCTCAGCAGAAAGCTCTTGCCAAGGGAGACTCGTTATGCTATAGTCGAGTTGGAGTGCCTTGCCATAAAATGGGCCATTGAGACCTTAAAAAATTACTTATTGGGATGAGAATTCATCCTGGTCACTGATCATGCACCATTGAGATGATTGCACCTCAACAAAGAGGTTAATCCCAGGGTCACTAGGTGGTTTTAAACCCTACAGCAATATAAATTCAGAGTGGAGCATCGTCCCGGGGCTCAACATAAAAATATTGATGCCCTGTCTAGGAAATTTGAAAGACTACAAGCACATCTGACCCCTTGAGGGGAGCAAGGCGCTTCCCCACTTGTAGAGAAGCGAAGGGGGGGATGTGTGGTGAGACAGGGGGTTAGTTTCATCAGGAAATGCAGTATTTCCCTGGTCACAACTTCCCTGTAGATGGTTAAAGAAAAGCCATCCAGCCTCAGAGAAAGTGCTTTGCAGGCAGGCAAAAGAACCTGGTTCAGTGCAAAGCCCAGACAGAGACTCTGAGGTGTGGTTGAGGGAGAGAAGGTTGGGCTCTCAACCACACAGCTCTAGTCCAGGTTTTCGGACCTTCCCAGCCACAGATGGGAACTGGTCTAATTGTACTGGCAGGGATTTAAAACCTGCTAAGTCTACTGCTCAGGACACTGGCGCCGATAAGCGGCCAGCGAGTAGGGAGAGTTTCCACTAGTGCTAGGGACTTGGCCCATCAGTGCCCGGAGGCACTAAGAGACTGTGCATATGGTCAGCGGATTGGACAATGTATTTCTTTTGTTTGGTGTGAAGTCTGTTTGCTGCTGGTATGCCATTAAATACTCACACAAACTCTGTATACTGCTTGCTGTGTTCTAACTTTGATGGTGACCTTCTTACAATATATATGAGGCTAACTGGTGACCAAGCCCGTGTGGTGAAACGTATGTTCAGTGGCCCTCATTCCGAGTTGTTCGCTCGTTAGTGGTTTTCGCAACGGAGCGATTTGTCGCAAACTGCGCATGCGCAATGTTCACAGTGCGTCTGCGCCAAGTAAATTTGCCAAAAAGTTAGGTATTTTACTCATGGCTTAACGAAGAAATTTCTTCTTTCTGGTGATCGGAGTGTGATTGACAGGAAGTGGGTGTTTCTGGGCGGAAACTGGCCGTTTTATGGGTGTGTGCGGAAAAACGCTGCCGTTTCTGGGAAAAACGCGGGAGTGTCTGAAGAAACGGGGGAGTGTCTGGGCGAACGCTGGGTGTGTTTGTGACACTAGCAATCATCACCCTCAGGAGCTAATATCCTGTCAGCGGAGATAGTGGCTCAGACCCCGCAGGGCGGACACTACTCCCCCCTTAGTCCCTCAAAGCAGGGAGGCTGTTGCCAGCATCCTCCCTGTGCCTAAACTAACTCTTAGAAAATGATAAAACTAAAGAAGCTCTAGGAGCTCCCCTAGCTGTGACCGGCTCCTCCGGGCACATTTTCTAAACTGAGTCTCGTTGGAGGGGCATAGAGGGAGGAGCCAGCCCACACTCTCAAACTCTTAAAGTGCCAGTGGCTCCTGGTGGACCCGTCTATAACCCATGGTACTAATATGGACCCCAGCATCCTCTAGGAGGTTAGAAAAAAGTAGATATTAACATGGTAAGGTTTTGATTGTTTGGAGCACCTCCAGCACCTTAACCTTTAAATCTATTATAGAGGATTCATTTTCAGTGCCTGTTTTTTTTATAAATTGAAAGTATCAATTATATTTGAAGTGTGGTGCAGGTTACTAAAATACCACTGCACATATATAGTAAAGTCCAACAGGATTTGCTGCGCTATATAAGAAACATAAGATACTGTTAATAAGATATATATACAGAGACTTGGCTGTCAGCACTGCACTACTGGAGGGTCTACCACGTGTTCTAAATTGGTTAGACATTATACCCATTTGAATTGCCTTCACTCCTGAGTCTCTGAGTGTCAGGTTCAAGCTGCTGACCGACGAGGTTCCTTATGCTTGCGAACCAGTTAGATTCTATACACATATGAATCTTCCCCATATTCGAATATCTGAATGTCAGACTCAAGCTGATGATATATGAGGTATGGTCCTCGCTGTATCAATCAAGTCCCATTGAAATATTGAAACGTTGTTCATACATCTTTGAATGACCTTTTATGTGCTGACAATATGTTCTGAAATGAAGAGATTTTACCCCTGATGAAGTCTTGGAACAAGACGAAACGCGTTGGGTTATTTATCTATCTATTATCTGATGTTACCTCCGAATCTACAATAAGGAGAAGGAGGAAATCGTAGTGATATATCTACGCTTTTTCCTCATCACTACAAACTGATTGTTCAAATTGTGCGACAAATGTAAATGTATCAACTCTGTATACTTATGAACATTTGTGTCGGGTTTATATGTTGTTTTAATAAATTTTTATGTTAGTATTTGTTATCTGACGTAATTTATCCGGAGAGTACTGTAAGGGTCCGTTTTTAGGTAGGGCGTTGATATAACTCCCTTGGCGCCATCTCCTCTATTTCGTTTCATATTTTCACACATTTAGTTCCTCCTAACAGGGAACTTAGAGGATACAGGCAGCCATATAATTAATTAATTTTAGTGTTTTATTTGAAATAGCGCAGTGGGAGAGTAATTCTTGTCAGATATATATATATATATATATATATATATATAATTTTATATATTATATTTGTGCTATACCCCATTTGTGCTATACTATTTTTCTGTGACACTGCCGGTCAGCCCACAGTGTAATAATCATGCACATATTGTGACTCTATAGGCAGCACCCCAGCTATAGGTGGTCTATCGTCAGGGTTGCTTTGTTGTACATAAAGGAGTTCTGCTGTGTCTGTCCCCAGGGGTACATTGTTGTAAATAAAGGGGTGCTGTGTTGTCCCTCAAGGGGCTGCTGTGTCCTCCAGGGGTGCTCTGTCGGTCCATTAAAGAGTTGCTATGTCTGACAAAGGGTGCTCTGTCAGTCCATCCAGGGGGCTCTTCGCCAGTGTAAAAAATAACAAAAGGTAAAAATATAATTTTAGATATATACATATATATATAAAAAAAATCTATAATTTTTTTTGCATTATATTCCAGTGTACTATACTATTATTTTTCTGTGACACTGCTTGGTCAGGCCACAGTGTAATAATCATACATATATTGTGACGTGACAATTGTAGGTGTACCAGGCCCGGCGACAGGGGGGGTCGAAGAGGACACCTGTAATGGGCCCCAGCGTTGTGAGGGGCCCCAAGGTTCGGCTGTGGCAGTGCAGTGGCTGCAGGCTCAGCATGGAAGGATGTAATTATATACATCATGTCATCAAGCCTCTATGCCACCCGCCAGCTGTGTAGTTAATTGCAGCATGATGCCGTGATGTATATAATTAGCTAGCATGCCAGCATTACTATTACAATGCCCCCCTGTTTAACTCTCTCTCTCTATCAATCTATCTCTCTCTGTCCATATATATATATATATATACACATACAGTGTGTGTGTGTGTGTATATATATATATATATATATATATATATATGTGTGTGTGTGTATATATATATATATATATATATATATATATTAGAGATGAGCGCCTGAAATTTTTCGGGTTTTGTGTTTTGGTTTTGGGTTCGGTTCCGCGGCCGTGTTTTGGGTTCGAACGCGTTTTGGCAAAACCTCACCGAATTATTTTTGTCGGATTCGGGTGTGTTTTGGATTCGGGTGTTTTTTTCAAAAAACCCTAAAAAACAGCTTAAATCATAGAATTTGGGGGTAATTTTGATCCCAAAGTATTATTAACCTCAAAAAACATAATTTACACTCATTTTCAGCCTATTCTGAACACATCACACCTCACAATATTATTTTTAGTCCTAAAATTTGCACCGAGGTCGCTGTGTGAGTAAGATAAGCGACCCTAGTGGCCGACACAAACACCGGGCCCATCTACGAGTGGCACTGCAGTGTCACGCAGGATGTCCCTTCCAAAAAACCCTCCCCAAACAGCACATGACGCAAAGAAAAAAAGAGGCGCAATGAGGTAGCTGTGTGAGTAAGATTAGCGACCCTAGTGGCCGACACAAACACCGGGCCCATCTAGGAGTGGCACTGCAGTGTCACGCAGGATGTCCCTTCCAAAAAACCCTCCCCAAACAGCACATGACGCAAAGAAAAAAAGAGGCGCAATGAGGTAGCTGACTGTGTGAGAAAGATAAGCGACCCTAGTGGCCGACACAAACACCGGGCCCATCTAGGAGTGGCACTGCAGTGTCACGCAGGATGGCCCTTCCAAAAAACCCTCCCCAAACAGCACATGACGCAAAGAAAAAAAGAGGCGCAATGAGGTAGCTGACTGTGTGAGTAAGATTAGCGACCCTAGTGGCCGACACAAACACCGGGCACATCTAGGAGTGGCACTGCAGTGTCACGCAGGATGTCCCTTCCAAAAAACCCTCCCCAAACAGCACATGACGCAAAGAAAAAAAGAGGCGCAATGAGGTAGCTGTGTGAGTAAGATTAGCGACCCTAGTGGCCGACACAAACACCGGGCCCATCTAGGAGTGGCACTGCAGTGTCACGCAGGATGTCCCTTCCAAAAAACCCTCCCCAATCAGCACATGATGCAAAGAAAAAGAAAAGAAAAAAGAGGTGCAAGATGGAATTATCCTTGGGCCCTCCCACCCACCCTTATGTTGTATAAACAAAACAGGACATGCACACTTTAACCAACCCATCATTTCAGTGACAGGGTCTGCCACACGACTGTGACTGATATGACGGGTTGGTTTGGACCCCCCCCAAAAAAGAAGCAATTAATCTCTCCTTGCACAAACTGGCTCTACAGAGGCAAGATGTCCACCTCATCTTCACCCTCCGATATATCACCGTGTACATCCCCCTCCTCACAGATTATCAATTCGTCCCCACTGGAATCCACCATCTCAGCTCCCTGTGTACTTTGTGGAGGCAATTGCTGCTGGTCAATGTCTCCGCGGAGGAATTGATTATAATTCATTTTAATGAACATCATCTTCTCCACATTTTCTGGATGTAACCTCGTACGCCGATTGCTGACAAGGTGAGCGGCGGCACTAAACACTCTTTCGGAGTACACACTTGTGGGAGGGCAACTTAGGTAGAATAAAGCCAGTTTGTGCAAGGGCCTCCAAATTGCCTCTTTTTCCTGCCAGTATAAGTACGGACTGTGTGACGTGCCTACTTGGATGCGGTCACTCATATAATCCTCCACCATTCTATCAATGTTGAGAGAATCATATGCAGTGACAGTAGACGACATGTCCGTAATCGTTGTCAGGTCCTTCAGTCCGGACCAGATGTCAGCATCAGCAGTCGCTCCAGACTGCCCTGCATCACCGCCAGCGGGTGGGCTCGGAATTCTGAGCCTTTTCCTCGCACCCCCAGTTGCGGGAGAATGTGAAGGAGGAGATGTTGACAGGTCGCGTTCCGCTTGACTTGACAATTTTGTCACCAGCAGGTCTTTCAACCCCAGGAGACCTGTGTCTGCCGGAAAGAGAGATCCAAGGTAGGCTTTAAATCTAGGATCGAGCACGGTGGCCAAAATGTAGTGCTCTGATTTCAACAGATTGACCACCCGTGAATCCTTGTTAAGCGAATTAAGGGCTCCATCCACAAGTCCCACATGCCTAGCGGAATCGCTCCGTGTTAGCTCCTTCTTCAATGCCTCCAGCTTCTTCTGCAAAAGCCTGATGAGGGGAATGACCTGACTCAGGCTGGCAGTGTCTGAACTGACTTCACGTGTGGCAAGTTCAAAGGGCATCAGAACCTTGCACAACGTTGAAATCATTCTCCACTGCACTTGAGACAGGTGCATTCCACCTACTATATCGTGCTCAATTGTATAGGCTTGAATGGCCTTTTGCTGCTCCTCCAACCTCTGAAGCATATAGAGGGTTGAATTCCACCTCGTTACCACTTCTTGCTTCAGATGATGGCAGGGCAGGTTCAGTAGTTTTTGGTGGTGCTCCAGTTTTCTGTACGTGGTGCCTGTACGCCGAAAGTGTCCCACAATTCTTCTGGCCACCGACAGCATCTCTTGCACGCCCCTGTCGTTTTTTAAAAAATTCTGCACCACCAAATTCAAGGTATGTGCAAAACATGGGACGTGCTGGAATTGGCCCAGATTTAATGCACACACAATATTGCTGGCGTTGTCCGATGCCACAAATCCACAGGAGAGTCCAATTGGGGTAAGCCATTCCGCGATGATCTTCCTCAGTTGCCGTAAGAGGTTTTCAGCTGTGTGCGTATTCTGGAAAGCGGTGATACAAAGCGTAGCCTGCCTAGGAAAGAGTTGGCGTTTGCGAGATGCTGCTACTGGTGCCGCCGCTGCTGTTCTTGCGGCGGGAGTCCATACATCTACCCAGTGGGCTGTCACAGTCATATAGTCCTGACCCTGCCCTGCTCCACTTGTCCACATGTCCGTGGTTAAGTGGACATTGGGTACAGCTGCATTTTTTAGGACACTGGTGACTCTTTTTCTGAGGTCTGTGTACATTTTCGGTATCGCCTGCCTAGAGAAATGGAACCTAGATGGTATTTGGTACCGGGGACACAGTACCTCCAACAAGTCTCTAGTTGGCTCTGCAGTAATGATGGATACCGGAACCACGTTTCTCACCACCCAGGATGCCAAGGCCTCAGTTATCCGCTTTGCAGTAGGATGACTGCTGTGATATTTCATCTTCCTCGCAAAGGACTGTTGAACAGTCAATTGCTTACTGGAAGTAGTACAAGTGGGCTTACGACTTCCCCTCTGGGATGACCATCGACTCCCAGCGGCAACAACAGCAGCGCCAGCAGCAGTAGGCGTTACACGCAAGGATGCATCGGAGGAATCCCAGGCAGGAGAGGACTCGTCAGACTTGCCAGTGACATGGCCTGCAGGACTATTGGCATTCCTGGGGAAGGAGGAAATTGACACTGAGGGAGTTGGTGGGGTGGTTTGCGTGAGCTTGGTTACAAGAGGAAGGGATTTACTGGTCAGTGGACTGCTTCCGCTGTCACCCAAAGTTTTTGAACTTGTCACTGACTTATTATGAATGCGCTGCAGGTGACGTATAAGGGAGGATGTTCCGAGGTGGTTAACGTCCTTACCCCTACTTATTACAGCTTGACAAAGGGAACACACGGCTTGACACCTGTTGTCCGCATTTCTGGTGAAATACCTCCACACCGAAGAGCTGATTTTTTTGGTATTTTCACCTGGCATGTCAACGGCCATATTCCTCCCACGGACAACAGGTGTCTCCCCGGGTGCCTGACTTAAACAAACCACCTCACCATCAGAATCCTCCTGGTCAATTTCCTCCCCAGCGCCAGCAACACCCATATCCTCCTCATCCTGGTGTACTTCAACACTGACATCTTCAATCTGACTATCAGGAACTGGACTGCGGGTGCTCCTTCCAGCACTTGCAGGGGGCGTGCAAATGGTGGAAGGCGCATGCTCTTCACCTCCAGTGTTGGGAAGGTCAGGCATCGCAACCGACACAATTGGACTCTCCTTGTGGATTTGGGATTTCGAAGAACGCACAGTTCTTTGCGGTGCTTTTGCCAGCTTGAGTCTTTTCAGTTTTCTAGCGAGAGGCTGAGTGCTTCCATCCTCATGTGAAGCTGAACCACTAGCCATGAACATAGGCCAGGGCCTCAGCCGTTCCTTGCCACTCCGTGTGGTAAATGGCATATTGGCAAGTTTACGCTTCTCCTCCGACAATTTTATTTTAGGTTTTGGAGTCCTTTTTTTTCTGATATTTGGTGTTTTGGATTTGACATGCTCTGTACTATGACATTGGGCATCGGCCTTGGCAGACGACGTTGCTGGCATTTCATCGTCTCGGCCATGACTAGTGGCAGCAGCTTCAGCACGAGGTGGAAGTGGATCTTGATCTTTCCCTAATTTTGGAACCTCAACTTTTTTGTTCTCCATATTTTATAGGCAGAACTAAAAGGCACCTCAGGTAAACAATGGAGATGGATGGATTGGATACTAGTATTGGATACCTGCCGACTGCCGACACAGAGGTAGCCACAGCCGTGAACTACCGCACTACACTGGTTGATAAAGAGATAGTAGTATACTCGTAACAACTAGTATGACACTATGACGACGGTATAAAGAATGAAAAAAACCACGGTTAGGTGGTATATATTATAATAATAATACAATTATGGATGGACGGACTGCCTGCCGACTGCCGACACAGAGGTAGCCACAGCCGTGAACTACCGCACTGTACACTGGTTGATAAAGAGATAGTAGTATACTCGTAACAACTAGTATGACACTATGACGACGGTATAAAGAATGAAAAAAAAACCACGGTTAGGTGGTATATATTATAATAATAATACAATTATGGATGGACGGACTGCCTGCCGACTGCCGACACAGAGGTAGCCACAGCCGTGAACTACCGCACTGTACACTGGTTGATAAAGAGATAGTAGTATACTCGTAACAACTAGTATGACACTATGACGACGGTATAAAGAATGAAAAAAAAACCACGGTTAGGTGGTATATATTATAATAATAATACAATTATGGATGGACGGACTGCCTGCCGACTGCCGACACAGAGGTAGCCACAGCCGTGAACTACCGCACTGTACACTGGTTGATAAAGAGATAGTAGTATACTCGTAACAACTAGTATGACACTATGACGACGGTATAAAGAATGAAAAAAAAACCACGGTTAGGTGGTATATATTATAATAATAATACAATTATGGATGGACGGACTGCCTGCCGACTGCCGACACAGAGGTAGCCACAGCCGTGAACTACCGCACTGTACACTGGTTGATAAAGAGATAGTAGTATACTCGTAACAACTAGTATGACACTATGACGACGGTATAAAGAATGAAAAAAAAACCACGGTTAGGTGGTATATATTATAATAATAATACAATTATGGATGGACGGACTGCCTGCCGACTGCCGACACAGAGGTAGCCACAGCCGTGAACTACCGCACTGTACACTGGTTGATAAAGAGATAGTAGTATACTCGTAACAACTAGTATGACACTATGACGACGGTATAAAGAATGAAAAAAAAACCACGGTTAGGTGGTATATATTATAATAATAATACAATTATGGATGGACGGACTGCCTGCCGACTGCCGACACAGAGGTAGCCACAGCCGTGAACTACCGCACTGTACACTGGTTGATAAAGAGATAGTAGTATACTCGTAACAACTAGTATGACACTATGACGACGGTATAAAGAATGAAAAAAAAACCACGGTTAGGTGGTATATATTATAATAATAATACAATTATGGATGGACGGACTGCCTGCCGACTGCCGACACAGAGGTAGCCACAGCCGTGAACTACCGCACTGTACACTGGTTGATAAAGAGATAGTAGTATACTCGTAACAACTAGTATGACACTATGACGACGGTATAAAGAATGAAAAAAAAACCACGGTTAGGTGGTATATATTATAATAATAATACAATTATGGATGGACGGACTGCCTGCCGACTGCCGACACAGAGGTAGCCACAGCCGTGAACTACCGCACTGTACACTGGTTGATAAAGAGATAGTAGTATACTCGTAACAACTAGTATGACACTATGACGGTATAAAGAATGAAAAAAAAACCACGGTTAGGTGGTATATATTATAATAATAATACAATTATGGATGGACGGACTGCCTGCCGACTGCCGACACAGAGGTAGCCACAGCCGTGAACTACCGCACTGTACACTGGTTGATAAAGAGATAGTAGTATACTCGTAACAACTAGTATGACACTATGACGACGGTATAAAGAAAGAAAAAAAAATACCCCGGTTAGGTGGTATATATTGTAATACAATTATGGATGGACGGACTGCCTGCCGAGTTCCGACTGCCGACACAGAGGTAGCCACAGCCGTGAACTACCGCACTGTACTGTGTCTGCTGCTAATATAGACTGGTTGATAAAGAGATAGTATACAATACATACAACAATATACTACTATACTGGTGGTCAGGCACTGGTCACCACTAGTCACACTGGCAGTGGCACTCCTGCAGCAAAAGTGTGCACTGTTTAATTTTAAATTAATATAATATTATGTACTCCTGGGGGCTCCTGCTATAACAACCTGCAGTGCTCCCCAGTCTCCCCCACAATTATTATAAGCTTTGCCTTTTATACATTGATGTGCAGCACACTGGGCTGAGCTGAGTGCACACAGACTGAGTCACACTGTGTGACTGGCTGCTGCTGTGTATCGTTTTTTTTCAGGCAGAGAACGGATATAGCAGAGAACGGATATATTAAAATAAATAAAAGTTAACTAACAACAACTGCACTGGTCACTGTGGTAAACTCTGTCTGACTCTGCACAATCTCTCTCTCTCTTCTAATCTAATTTCTAATGGAGAGGACACCAGCCACGTCCTCTCCCTATCAATCTCAATGCACGTGTGAAAATGGCGGCGACGCGCGGCTCCTTATATAGAATCCGAGTCTCGCGAGAATCCGACAGCGTCATGATGACGTTCGGGCGCGCTCGGGTTAACCGAGCAAGGCGGGAAGATCCGAGTCGCTCGGACCCGTGAAAAAAACATGAAGTTCGTGCGGGTTCGGTTTCAGAGAAACCGAACCCGCTCATCTCTAATATATATTATACAAAACAAGATCAGAGGGCGCTATACATAGGGGGATATTATTAAACACCACCAATCACTGTATAAATGATTAATAAAACAGAATAATTAAAAAATTTAACAGACTCAGAACAAATTGATTCATTTCCTAATTATTCAATGACATGACGAATTCAACACCTTAACAGTTATTATGGGTATAATCCCTTGTTGCTGCAACTTCGTCATTATAACAGAATGTCAATCTGAAGAACCCAACGCGTTTCATCCCATGGGACTTCCTCGGGGGTATTGAATCTAGATAAGAAAATATAATAACATACAAAATACAGTTATGGTACATAACAAAAACAAAAGATAGCCATACATACCAATTGGTTAGATACAACATGATTATAGTAACTTGGAAGAGTGAAAGCATCACTGTGAATAATTATTTTGGTGAATCTAAAAACCAATACATAAATTAAATGGGTTCACTACGATCTGCCGACGGTCGGGCTCCCGGCGACCAGCATACCGGCGCCGGGAGCCCGACCGCCGGCTTACCGACAGTGTGGCTACGGGCACGGTGGCGCGCTACATGCGCCACGCTATTTTATTCTCCCTCCAGGGGGGTCGTGACCCCCACGAGGGAGAATAAGTGTTGGTAAGCCGGCTGTCGGGATCCCGGCGCCGGTATACTGTGCGCCGGGATCCCGTCAGTCGGCATACTGAATACCACCCAAATTAAATAAGTGCCAGAGTAGGGAAAAAAAGGTTGTGGGGGTGGGTGGTGCTAAGTAATCAAAAAAGTATACAGACCAGTATATGTCTGAGTAAAAAACTCTAGACAAAAGGATTTTCCTTAAAAAGACCAATAAAGGTCAGAAAGGGTCATACTAGTGCTGCAGCTGCTGCTACCAGTCATGATGATAAAAGTCTATCCATGTCATCTACTATGGCCGATGCCCAAGGGCATAGAGGGCTTAAGTCAGGGCATGTAAAATCCTTTGATTTGACATGTCCTGACTTAAGCCGTCTATGCCTTTATGCATCGACCTTAGTAGATATATAATTTTACAGTGGTACAGAAACAAAACATCAAAAGGAGGGTTAGCTACAGAAAAAAAATTGGCAATATGCCATTCACCACACGAAGTGGCAAGGAAAGGCTAAGGCCTTAGCCTTTATTTATGACTGGTGGTTCTGCCTCTTATGTTGATGTAAGCCCTTTTTCCTGTAGAAGCGTCAAAACAAATAAACTAATGAAAGTACAGGAACCAACTGTGTGCTCAGAAACATCACAAATCCCTGAGGAGAGTCTAAATGTGTCTGCGGGTGCCATGTTTGAGCCTGACCTTTCCAATACTGTACTTGAAGAGGAGACTCCTTGCACCATTTGTGCACCCTCTACAAATGTGGGGGTGAGCAGCACAAGTCAACATGCTGATACAAAAATTGATGATGCTTCTGTGGAAGTGCTCCAGAATGAGGATTATATTTGTGTAGCTGACACTAAGGATGATGAGGCTGAGGATGTTGTTTGTGTAAATCAGGCACCAGTGGAAACAGAGAGACAAATAATTTCAGCGCGTCTTAAAACTCCTAAAAATATATAATTATGGTCGTATATGTTAAGAAATAGCAGCTCTCAATTGGACAGTACTGATCTGTCCACAAATGCAGCAACAAGAATTGATAATATAATATACTATCAGAGAGCGCATATAACTGTGTAAATAACAAATTTATTTATATACAATAAAATAAACACATGCACAAAAAATATATAAATATATCAATTGATTAAAAAATCCCCCATGCTGCAGCGATTAGGTTTGGAAAAAACACTTGTGTATCCAGATTTAAAAGTTCAAGATGTGAAATACGGTCCTGAGAGAAAAAAAAAAAAAAAGTCCTGTGCAAAAGAACAGAGCTGATATCTATCGTTAGTGTCCAGCTGTGAGCATATGTGTGTGCTCAGAATAGACTCCAATGAGTCACTGGCTTTTGACTCCCGGTAATTGCTGCCAGCAGGCAGCCAAATTGTTTGAAGTGTTATGACTTTAAAGTCCGTATTTTGTGGATTTATAGGACCATACTCGCTGTGCTAATAGGGCCACTTTGCAGTGTTGTCCACTATACTCACGACCAAAAGCGTGCCTGTTGATAGTCCGTGGACGGCCCCCGTTTTGCAGTGTCAGTCACAGCCGAGTAGTAACACTTCTCCTTAACGCAGGATGCACCTGGGATTCTCTCAATGGTCGGTTTCCAAACAACAAAGATGATATTGGTAGGTATAAATCGCTGACAGGATAAGAGGACATCAGAATATAACCCCAGTCCTTACGCGTTTCTCCGCAATTATCCGTGTGCGGTTTCGTCAGAGGATAAAACATTTTATCCTCTGACGAAACACTGCAAAACGGGGGCCGTCCACACACATATGCTCACAGCTGGACACTAACGATAGATATCAGCTCTGTTCTTTTGCACAGGACTTTTTTTTTTTTTTTCTCTCAGGACCGTATTTCACATCTTGAACTTTTAAATCTGGATACACAAGTGTTTTTTCCAAACCTAATCGCTGCAGCATGGGGGATTTTTTAATCAATTGATATATTTATATATTTTTTGTGCATGTGTTTATTTTATTGTATATAAATAAATTTGTTATTTACACAGTTATATGTGCTCTCTGATAGTATATTATATTATCAATTCTTGTTACCAGTGGAAACAGTTTTTGCCCTTGATATGAAAAAGCCCATTGTCATGCTGGGGCAAAAGAAAAGAAAAAAACACCCCTTATGTGTGAATTATTTCTACCCAAATCTGGACAACAACTGTCAAGCCATCTGTACCCTTTGTAAAGCCATAGTAAGTAGAGGTAGTGACTTTAACCATCTAGGAAACTCCTCCCTGTTACATCACTTGCAGCTCATTCATCCAAAGTTTTTGACAAATTCAGAAACTTTGTCTAAAAACGTAACAACCAGTCCAGCATCACCCAACTCCCTTCTCTCTGTTAGATCCAAGCACCTGCAATCTCCACCACCAACACCTTCATCAATATTCTCAATCATGATTGGTAGTAGTCCTGCATCCAATTTCATAAGCATGACTGACACCTCTACCATCCAGGATTCTTTAGAGGGATCCGTAAGTGCTACACCTTCTGCTGCTGCTGTGAGTGATTCTTCATCCCAGAAGGGGACCAGGAAAACTACTTGTAGTAATTTAACAAAACAATTGACTGTTAAACAATCCCTTGCAAGGGGGAGCAAGTATGACAGCAGTCACCCAATTGCACAGCAGATTACTGATGCCATTTTAGATATGCTGGTATTAGATGTGCATCTAGAATCCGCAATTAATGCAGTGGGTTTTAGACAATTAATGTCTGTGTCCCCACTACCAAATCTCATCTAGATTTCACTTCACTAGAAAAGCAATGTCTAGTATGTATAAGTACGTTACAAAACGTTGTGCCCATTGTCCACTTAACCGCATATATGTGGACAGCATAAGAGGGCAAACTAATGACTACATGACTGTGAAAGCCAACTGGGTAGATGTATTGCCTTCAGCAGCACCAACAATAGCAGCATCTCACAAATGCCAGCTCATTCAGAGGTATGCTACTCTGTGTACCACCAGTTTCAATAAGAAGCATACCGCTGACAACCTCTCAGAAAATCTCAGGGAAATCATTGCAAAATTGCTTATCCTGCTTGCACTCTCCTTGGAATTTGTGACTTCTGACAATGCCACCAATATTGTAAGAGCATTACAGCTGGGTGAATTCCAACATGCCCCATATTTTGCTCACGCAATTAACTTGATGGTGCAAAAGTATAAAAAAAATTATTGGGGTGTGCAGAAGTTGCTCTCTGTGGCAAGAAAAAAATTGGGGCATTTTTGCATTCAGCAAGTGCATGTAGAAGATTGCAGCACCTGCATAAACTATTGGATTTCCCATGCCACCAGCTGATTGAGGAAGAATTCAACCTGTTATATGCTTCAGCGAATGGAACAGCAAAAAGTCATCCAAGGCTACACAATGACCTATGACATAGGGAAAGGGGGGTCGAATGCACCTTAGTCAAGTGCAATGTAGAATACTTTCTATGTTATGCAAGGTTCTCAATCCCTTTGAAGTTGCCACATGTGAAGTTAGTTCAGACACTGCCAGCTTGAGTTAGGTAGTTCCCCTAATTAGACTCTTGGAAAAGCAGCTGGAGAAACTGAAGAAGGAGCTAAAATTAAGCGATTCTGATAAGCATGTCAGACTTATAGATCAAGCCCTTCGTTTGCTTCACCAAGAACCAAAGTTCATCAATCTCTTGAAATTAGATCACTATGTTATGACAACCATACTTGATCTTAGGTTTAAGTCATATGTTGTGTCTTTCTTTCCAATGGACACAAATCTGAAGCGATACAAAGAGATTTTGGTGAATAATTGTCAGCTCAAGCAGAATGTGACACTACAACATCTCTGGCAACTGTGGCTGCCAGGGAAAAAAACAATTTTCCTAAGAGACCCACTGGTGGTTATGCAGATCAGCCAGCAAAAACTTTAGACATTCTGGTCCGACCTGAAGGAACTGCCTAAAATTAGTGACATGTCTACTGTGACTGCTTATGATACGGTCACCATTCAAAGAATGGTTGATGACTATTTTAGGGATGGCATCCAAAAAGGCATGTCAGACAGTCAGTTTCACTACTGGCAGGAAAAAAGACAATTTGGAGGCCCTTGCACAGACTTGCTTTGCTTTACTTAAGTTGCCCACTCTCCAGTTTGTACTCAGAAAGAGTTTTCAGCTCAGCCAGGAACCTTGTCAGCAATCGGTATAAGAGGTTACTTCCCCAAAATGTGGAAAAGATGATGTTCATCAAACTGAATTACAAATTCCACAAGGTAGAAGTTTACTGACAATTATATCCAAAAGATACAGAGGCACCTGTAATGGTGGATTCCAGCGGGGATGAATTAATAATCTGTGAAGAAGTGGATGGATGCGAGGAATTAGATGATGGTGACATCTTGCCTATGTAGAGACAGTTTGTGTATGTAGAGACCATTGTCAGCTTGTTTTTTGGAGTGCCCAAACAAACCAATCATCTCAGCCACAAGTGGCAGTCACTGAAGTGATTGGTTTGTTAAATTGTGAATGCCCTGTTTAATATATACAACATAAGGGTAGCTAGGAGGGCCCAAGGACAATTCCATCTTACACCTCTTTTCTTTACATGATGCACTGTTTGGAGCATTGCTGTCTTCTTGTGTAGACAACAAATAATCTATGAAAATGTTGAACTGCCACCCTGTCTGCCACTACAGTGCCATTCTGTTTCCTTGATGTGCTATGTTGGAAGTTTAAGTGCCACATGTTTGTGCCGCAAACTGCTGTTGCTTAGATTAGTCATCCAGCTACCTCGGTGCAACCTTTTGGCATAAACTTGATTAAAACAATATTGTGAGCTGTAAGGTTGTCAAAATTGACTGGAAATGAGTGGCAATGAATGTTATTGAGTGTAATAATACTGTACTAACCAAAAACAGGACAAAATTCTGAGATTTTTGCTGTTTTTATGATTTAAAAAAAAATTCAGAACCAAAACCTGCAAGCGCAGTTCTGATAAAACAAAATAAAGATCCAAAACACAAAGGAGATACAGATCCAAAACCCATGACGGAGGCTGGTGCACTTTCCTAGTAAAAAAGTGATACAAAATGGCACACATATGAAGCCAATGTGATAAAGCAGTAAAAACTTGCAATTATTTAAATTCAGCAGCTCTGTTTAACTACCTTCTGGTTCCTTCTAAAATAGAGATTTTAGGAAATCTAAGCACACCCAAACATTCGGTTTCCCAGTAAATCCAAGCACTGACTCAGGTTTTCCCGCCAGGCTCGAATTCCAAATCGAGGCAAAATGTCATAATACCGGCGTTGGTTTCTCACAGGTTTTGTATTTTATATAAAGTTTTCCCACAGTTATTTGAGTGCCATTTGACTCCAGTCATGCTCCTGTGTGCTGTGCTCTGCAGTGTCCATGTGCAAGTGGCTGTGCTGTGTCCATCCACAAGTGGCTGTGTGGTGTCCATCAAGTGGCTGTGCTGTGTCCATCCACAAGTGGCTGTGTGGTGTCCATCAAGTGGCTGTGCTGTATCCATCCACAACTGGCTGTGCTGTGTCCATCAAGTGGCTTAGCTGTGTCCATCCATAAGTGGCTGTGCTGTGTACATAAAGCGGCTGTACTGTTTCCATCAACTCTTCTGTCCCTGCGTCTGTCTAAAAGTGGTTGTACTGTGTCCAGTCCCATTAGTCTAATTCTGTCACACGGTGGTGCTGCACTAACTCCATAGACCCTAACCCACTGGGTTTAAATGTAAGCAGTGAGACTCATCAGTGTTAGTTGTGGAAAAAGTAAAATAAAGTTAATAAAACGTTTTAAAAAAGCTTTTTGAATCCCCGAAGTGTGAGCTGAGCTGGCATCATGGCACTGTAGAGCTGTTAGCTTAGATGTCTTAAGCCCATTGGTAGCTTGTTTTGTGGTGGCACAAACAAAGCAATCACTTCGTCCACTGGTGTATTTATAATGGGTGTAGTGTGTGTGGAGCACACAGGCCCCCAGCGTCCAGGGGGGCCCACACTACACACCATGCACCCATTATTTTTAATACCCTCTGGAGTCCCGTGGTGCAGCAGCAGCACAGCAGAAATCACTGAGAAAATGGTGGGGGGCCATTTTCCTGGTGTTTCTCACATGCGCAGTAGAAAAGTGTTTTGGATCTGTATCTCCTTCATGTTTTGGATCTGTATTGCTTTTGCCAAAACCGCCCTTGTGGATTTTGGTTTTGGATATGCATTTTTTTTATAAATCTTAAACAGCCAAAATCACAGAATTTTGACCTGTTTTTGTTCCTACAGTATTAACTTCAATAACATTTTATTTCCATTCATTTCTAGTTTATTCTGAAAGCCTCACAGCTCACAATATTGTTTTTATCCAGTTTAGGCCAAAAGGCTGCACCAAGATAGCTGGACGGAGCAGCAGCAGCAGCAGCAGCAGCAGCAGCAGCAGCCCTTGGATATATATACTGGGAGGACAAAATATTTTTTAAAAATAATGTATTTACAAAAACAGTGTATTAGGCAAGACTCAAAATTTCAGTTCACAAAAAGATGATTAAGGCAAAGAAGAAGAAAAAATACAATATATTAGATGTAATTAATTTAATGTATCTTTGATCAAGTTCTTCTGTTCCTTAAAGATATATTTAATATGCAGAAGGTGAGAAAAAAGATGAATAAGGCAAAGAAGAATTTCAAAAAGTCAATTTTAGATTTAATTGTTAATTTAATTTTAATTTATTTAATTCATTTAATTTATTTTGGATCAAATTTTTCTGTTCCTCAATTACATATTTGACATGCAGAAGGTTTGCTATACAAGTGTGGAGAGTTTATTTATATTAATTTAATTTCAATTTAGTTAATTTATAATTATTAATAATATTAATTTTGATAAATTACAATGTGGTGATAAGAAGAATTTATGAAAACAGGACAAAAAGTATAACATAAGAATATGAGTTATGGACACAGCACCCTGAAATGGATGGAGCACACCTGGATGTATACTGGGAGGATACAGCACAAAATATTTTTTTAAAAGATGTATTTTATTTTGGATGGACTGACAATACACCCCTAGATGAATGGAACAGCTGCAGTCCTTAGATATATACTGGGATGATACAGCACAAAATATAAATTTATATCAAAATATATATTTTTTTTTAAATCACACACTGCGGCTACAGTGTCGCACAAATGAGTCAGAAATATATATAATACTTACACACTGCGGTTGACTTCACCAACAGCATTGCACAATGTTTTATGAGTAGGAAATAATATACTGCTGTCTGACCAGCAGTGTCACAGTACTTAAAAAATAAAAATAAAAATTGTATAGTACACTAGGGTACAGCACAAACAAAAATATTTTTTTTTTTAGAACTATAATTTTTTTTGTTTTTTTTGTTTTTTTAGCTTTCACCATTTTAATTTTACACTGGGGCAGAGCCCCTGGATGGATACAGCAGACAGAGAGAGCACCCATTTGTCAGATACAGCAGACAGAGAGAGCACCCCTTTGTCAGATTCAGCAGAGAGAGAGAGCACCCCTTTGTCAGATTCAGCAGAGAGAGCACCCCTTTGTCAGATTCAGCAGACAGAGAGAGCACCCCTTTGTCAGATTCAGCAGTCAGAGAGACCACCCCCTTTTCAGATACAGCAATCAGAGAGATCACCCCTTTCAGATACAGCAGACAGGTCACTGTGGGGGCATGCCCAGAGCTCTCTGAGCTGCTGGCAATGCCCCTATTCCTTCTTTCCCTGTGTGCACATTCGCACAGCAGCTATTATTTACTGCTGCTCTGCTAAGTGGGTGGGACAGTGGAATAGTCCCAAAAATATACGTAATGGTAAGAACTTACCGTTGATAACGGTATTTCTCCTAAATCCACAGGAGAGCATTGGGATATGATGACGCGACAGCGGATTGGCACCAAATGGTCAAAGCTTTTTGACCTCCCAGCATGCAAAAGCCCGTTCATATATTCCCGCCTCTTGGCTTAGGCAAATCAGTTGTTTTTCCAAAGCTCAAGGTAGGAGCTTCATCTCGAGCCCTAATCAGGCAAGAAGAACACACATGCACACCCTTCCGTACAAGAATGAAGAGGCTAGTGAGTAAAAGGATCCTCAAATCAGGTGCGTCAGGGTGGAATCCCTGTGGATCCTCTGAACTTAGGAGAAATACCGTTATGAATGGTAAATTCTTACCATAACGTATATTTCTCCTACAGGGTCCACAAGTTATCCACAGGATAACATTGGGATGTCCCAAAGCATTTTAGTGGTGGGGACGCTCCTGAATGGACAGGAGAATTCTTCACTGAATTTAGCGTCCTGAGAGGCAAAAGGTATCAACAGTATAATGTCTAATGAATGTGTTAATTGAAGACCATGTGGCTGCCTTACATACTGTATCTGTTCTGCTGAAACACCATATTGTGCTGCCCATGATGGGCCTACCTTACGAGTAGAGTGAGCAGAAACATTAGCCGGAACAGGGAGACCAGCTTGAGAATATGCTTCTGAAATCGTCATCCGAAGCACATCGCCAGTGTCTGCTTATCAGCAGGGCATCCTCTCTTGTGAAATTCGTAGAGAACAAAAAGAGAATCTGTCTTTCTGATAGCAATGGTACGATCTACGTAGATCTTTAAGACACGGACTACGTCCAACGATGCATCTCCCGCAGAAAGGTGCGGCCTTTGGAAGGCCGGGACTACAATTTCTTCGCTAAGATGAAATTTAGACACCACCTTAGGAAGATTCCCAGATTTATTTCTGAGAACTGCTCTATCTGGATAAAAAAAAAAATGGAAATGGAGCACGATATAGCAATGCTCATAAATCTGAAATCTTCTAGCTGAAGCCATGGCCAGTAGAAAGAGAACTTTAGCTGTCAACCATTTAAGATACACTCTTTTAAGTGGTTCAAATGTGGCAACTTGAAGGGCCTTTAAGACTAAAGTTAAATCCCAAGCCACTGTAGGGGGGAACAAAAGGAGGTTGAATGCACAGCACTCCCTGGGAAAAAGTGTGCACATCCTGTAAGTTGTCAATTTTCTTTTGGAACCATACAGTCAATGCTGACACATGCATTCTCAAGGAAGCCACCCTTAAACCTTTATCCATTCCTGCCTGAAGGAATGATAAAACCCTAGGAACTCTGAAAGACCTAGGGTCAAATTTCCATTCACTCCACCATTGAATATTGGATTGCCATATTCGGTATAAATGCAAGCTGAAGAAGATTTCTTTGCTCTGAGCATTGTTTGAATTACCTGTTGTGAGAATCCTCTTAACTTCATGATAGAGGTCTCAAGAGCCACACCATCAAAGACAGTTAATCCAGGTGTCTGTGATAACAAGGGCCTTGAGTCAGTAGATCTGGATGTTGAGGGAGGAGGAGTGGAGCATCCATCGACATCCTCTGCATATCTATGTACCAATGTTTTCTGGGCCAAGCCGGAGCTATTAGTATCACGGCACCCCTTCCTTGTTTTACCTTTCTCACCACTCTGGACAATAAGACGATTGGTGGAAACACATATGCCAGATGAAAGTCCCATCTCACCGATCCTTTGTTCTTGACCCGTATGCAGGAACTTTGTTGTTCTGACAGGACGGCATGAGATCTATCTCCGACAAACCGCACCAGTCGACCAGAATCTGGAAGACCTCCAGGTGTAGAGCCCATTCGTTTGCATGAATGGCGTGTCGACTGAGAAAAAACGCTTTCCTGTTTAGGACTCCCGGCACGAACACTGCGGACTAGGCTGGATGATGACGTTCTGCCCACTTTAACGTGTGACTTACCTCCTTCATTGCTTTTTGGCTGCGAGTTCCTCCCTGATGGTCAAGGTACACTACTGCCGTCGCATTGTCCGAGTGGATCTGAACTGTTTTCCCCCTGAAGGATGTCCTTTGCCTGAATCAGCGCCATGTATATGGCCTGGAGTTCCGATATATTTATTGGCAGGCAACTTTCTTCCTTGGTCCACTGCACCTGGAAACAAAACCTTCCTGACACCACTCCGCAGCCCTGAAGGCTGGCATTCATTGTCAGAGTTTCCCAATCTGATATAATTTTTGCTGTGTAGCAGCTCCTGAATCCTTGACTGAACTTTGGATATTTTGTTCAGAGGTAAGATTACTCTCTGAAGGCTCGAATCCAATACAGCCCCCAAGTGAGTCATCCGCTGTGACGGAACCAGAGACGATTTTGCCCAATTTGTGAGCCAACCATGCTTCTGCAGACATACTCTGCTGCAGATGACACAGAAGCAATTCCTGAGACTGTGCCAGGATTAAAAATTGTCAAGGTATGGAAAAATTCTTATCCCCTGCTGGCGGAGATAAGCTGTCATTACCACCATAATTATGGTAAATACTCTGGGGGCTGTGGCCAATCCGAATGGCAGGGTCTGAAACTGCAAATGCTGTTGGAGAATAGTGAACCTGAGATAGAGCTGATGGGACAGGGCTATAGGAACATGTAGGTAAGCATCCAGGATGTCCAGGGATACGATAAAAATTCCCTGGCTCCATGGCCAAAATGATGGAACGTAAAGTTTCCATATGAAACCGAGGCACCCAAATGTACTTGTTCAGCACTTTGAGATTGAGTATGGGCCGGAAAGACCCATTTGGCTTCTGGAATAGAAACAGGTTGGAGTAAAAACCCTGTCCTCGTTGTGCAGGAGGAACTGGAATGATTACTCCTGACTGAAGTAACTTCTGAACTGCCTCTTGCAAAGCCCTGGCCTTCATCTCTACTGAAGACGGGCTGGCACAAAAAAACCTTTGAGGAGGGCGCTTCTTGAAAGTAAATGCATAACCGAGAGATACCGCTTCTTGCACCCAGTCATCTGTTGTAGACTACTGCCAGATCTGTGCAAATTGAAGAAGTCGGCCTCCAACTCTGGGATCCCCCCAGGTGGAGGCCTGCACCATCAGGCTGATGACTTATCTTCTGTTTTAGAAACCGGTCCTCTGGTAGCCCAATGCTTTTTAGTCTTGCCAGACTTGTATTGGGACTGTTTACTATCACCTTTTCCTTTTGTTTTTCCTTGAGACCGAAAGGGACAAAAAGCTAGAACTTTAGGCTTGAATTTGTATGTGGAAGGGAACTTTACTTTCTTGGAGTCTACTTCTGACTCCAAAATATTGTTTAATTCTTTACCAAAAAGAATATCTCCAAAACCTTTTTGGATTCTGAATCAGCTTTCCATGTATGTAGCCAAACTGCTCTGCGAGTGGCTACTGCTGAAACTGATGCCTGAGAGGCAATTGTACCCATATCCAAGGTTGCTTCTTCCAAAAACATTTCAGCCTGTTTGATATGTGGAACATGGGACTTTTGCTCTCTAAATGCCATTGAAAGATCCCCTTCCAATGCATCAGCCCAGGCAGCCACTGCTTTAGCCATCCCGGCTAAAGTCATGGCTGGTCTTATGATTGCCCCAGACAGGAAAGAATTTTTTTTTAGAAAAAAACCCACTCTCTAATCCGTGACATCATTTAAAGATGTTGAAGGCAGAGGTAATGTAGATTTTTGTACTAATCGAATAACATGAGTATCTACTCTGGGGGCCACCTCCCTCTTTAAACAGTCCCCAGCCGGAAGAGGATAATTATAATTCCATTTCCTAGGAATTCTACATTTCTTACTGGGTGTAGCCCAAGCCTCTTCCATAATTTCCGTCAACTGATCTGACCCAGGAACCACAGTCTTAACTGTTTTGGGAGGTTTAAACACAGGTGCCTTGGATTTTAACACAGTCTCTGCTGATTCTTCTAAGAATAGTATGGCTTTCATTGCATTAATTATCTCAGATATGTCCACTGAGCTGAGACCTTCTTCCTCGTCTTCATCCTCCGACGAATCCTCATCTGAAACATATGTAGATCATTATTACCTACTTTCCCTGCTGGAATGCTGCATTTAATGGTTAATTCAGACCTGTTCTCTTGATAAGGTTTTTTTTCAGTCCTGTGTTCCCATAGTCGCCGCCCATAGTGGAGTGTATTTTTGCTTTTTTTCAAGTGTGCGAACGCATGTGTAGCAGAGCTGTACAAACTTTGTGCAGTCTCTGAGTAGTGCAGGACTTACTGCGAACACTTCAGACGGTCCGGGACCGGAATTGACGTCAGGAACCCTCCCTGCAAATACTTGGACATGCCTGCATTTTTCCATCCACTCCCAGAAAATGGTCAGTTGACACCCACAAATGGCTTCTTCCTGTCAATCTCCATGCAAATGCCCAGACTAATGGATCCTTCTCACAAACCCATTGCTGAGCGGTGATCCGCTTTGTACCAGTGCAACGCACCTGCGCATTGTGGTGCATGCGCAGTTTAGACCTGATCACCCGCTGTACGAAAATGCAGCCTAGTGATCAGGTCTGAATTACCCCCAATATCTGTGCAAACATAGCCAATGGGGGATCAACTTGCACCTGCGTCTGTCTATTTTTCAAGAGACCTTGGTGAAAGCTAAAACAATTTGCACACAAACCATCCTGGACCATATCCTGAGAGGTTAACCCAGCTTTGCAAGACAAACTTGATATGAGTGTTGGTGCTGCTGTGAGTGTATTTTCCTCACCCTTGCCACTCTTAGACATGATAAATAATCAGACACTTGCACAGTGTACTACACAATTTGTGACTGTAATCACTTTCAGTTCTTGTTAAAGTGACATACAATCCGACCCTACCTTGCTTTGCACCAGCATTGAGGATCGGAATAAACAGAAAAAACGGACAGAATTATAGTAAAGTCAGCAATCACACTAGCAATCAGTCACAGGTTATACATTAGTATAATGAGCAATATGAGCACATAATCAACTACAAATACATTTCAAGTATGTAGGAGAAACATATTACAGCATTACCTCATATAAGATTTTAACCATATTCAGACGCATAGCAAAAGAAGACAACCAAAAATAATTATCAGACTCATATGCATTAGGCACTTATCAAACTATTTGTACTCAAAAGGTAGATAGACTTAGTGCTATATTACCCGTGCTCGGTAAAGTGGGATACAGGGAGACTCACCCCACTTCCAGGACCGATCAATACGTTTGCGAGTGGATCCAGATGTTAATGGTGTGCACAACTGCTCCGTGAACCTATAGTGAACACAGACGCTCAAGTGAACACTGACACACCAGTCACACAGCCACCTGTGATGCGACTGGGTTCCCTTAGTACACAGCGTCTCAGACGGAAGCGGGAAAACAGTTCATGGCGGGAGACTCAGAGGAAACTGGTCATGAACCGGGGGGAGGGGTGACCAGGGGAGCTTCTGAATCCCCACTTCTGACCTCAACCCTAGGGATCGCGGCCTCATACTGGGGCAGATGTATTAACCTGGAGAAGGCATAAGGAAGTGATAAACCAGTGATATGTGCAAGGTGATAAAGGCACTAGCCAATCAGCTCCAATATGTAAATTAACAGTTAGGATCTGATTGGCTGCTGCCTTTATCACCTTGCACATATCACTGGTTTATCACTTCCTTATGCCTTCTCCAGGTTAATACATCTGCCTCTATATTCCTGGAGCCACTGATCCCTAAGGCCTAGCACTGGTGCACCCTAGGTGGCAGCCGCATCAGTGACTATTTGGTAGTCTCCTCCCAAAACAGTACGGCTGTGTAAGTGTTCCCCCTCTAATCAGAACCGATGCTTTACCTTCTTCCCATGCTCCAGCCACAGCCTGGTAACGTCTGCTGGACCTGCTAGTATATCTGACACAGATGCCCGCTGACACAGCACTGTACTCGTGGGTAAGCGTTGTCGTGACCCGGCAGGGAGTTGTTGGAGTGACTCTTTTAATGTATGTATAAGACACTTTTTAGAAAGATCACTCAAAAAAAATAGTAAGACTATAACAATAAAATAAGAAAGCTTATGGCTGCTAAATAAACAGCAGCCCTCTGACCATGGTCCGTCTCCTGCCGCACCAAATAAAACACTGATTTGCCTGAGCCAGGTGGCGGGGTTATATGGACGGGCCCATTGCATGCTGGGAGGCCGAAAATCTTTGACCTTTTGGTGCAAATCCGCTGTCGCGTCATCATAGCCCAATGTTATCCTGTGGATAACCTGTGGCCCCTTAAGCAGAAAATTTGACTTTCTTGCCAAAATCAGAACAGAAGACTGTCATCGATGACAGGAATAAAACGTTTTCCTATCAAAAGCTGCCAGCGGCCGTCCTCCCAGAGTCTCATGCAAAGCCTGCTGGCCGTCACCTCCCCACCCTGGAGAATGACTCAATGATAATGGAGTCAGGTCTCCAGCATTAAAACTCATGACACAGTGAAGAGCTTCACAAGCCCTCCCTGTGCCACCGACATCACCTAGATTCCACCCCAGGGGCGCAGCTAAGGACAGTGAAGTAATTACCGTGGCTGCTATGGGGAATCGACTGCCTCTAGGGTCTGCCCTTCATCTTCACCCAGTCATTCCACAGTAGAGTCCATGCCGGTACAATTGTGGAGTCGCCGGCACTCCAAATCCCAAGCATGCATACTGCATGCTTGATGCTATTACGCAGCACCTTGGTTGAAGAGGAGCGGAATAGAAGAGACAGTTAAATTGATAGTAAGAAAAAAAAAATGCTGGTGAGAGGTGCTTGTTGCGATAGCAGATTGTATTGGAGGCACCATGTTTTTGGTAGGTTTGGAGGGAATAGGGGTACAGGTTGGGATTTATTAAGATACTGTATATTTGTTTAGTAATGAAAATACTGATATTTTTAGCAAATTCAATCAGTGACACTTTATATACAATGGCTGCAGTAGCTCCAGACAAATATAAGTAGACAGAAGGGTCAGATGCATTGAATACTATACAATTTTCAATTCTATGTACATGCACAGTGAGATGAGGAATCGTCAGATCGGGAGGAGGACATATGGAAGCGTCAGGTCGGGAGGAGGACATATGAAAGCTTCAGGTTGGGAGGAAGAGATATGTTAGCATCAGATCGGGAGGAGGAGATATGGAAGCGTCAGATCAGGAGGAGGCGATATGGAAGCGTCAGGTCAGGAAGAGGAGATATGAAAGTATTAGATTGGAAGGAGGAGATGGGGAAGCAACAGGTCGGGAGGTGGAGATATGGAAGCGTCAGATCAGGAGGCAGAGATATAGAAGCATCAGATCGGGAGGAGGAGATATGGAAGCATCAGGTCGGTAGGAGATATGCAACTGACAGGTAATACAATTTAGGGAGTAATAATATTTTTTTGTTTTGTTATAAGGGTGAAGGGTATGTATTTAACATACCGCCCGTCGGGATCCCAGTGGTCACAATACCACCGCTGAAATCCCAATGGGGGTACAATTCCGCCACCGGAATACTGGTGAGGTAGGTGATTCTCCCTCTGTGGGTGTCCACAACACCCATAAAAGGGGAATAGAATCTGTGGCAAGCACAGCGAGCCACCGGGCCCGCAATGTGGCGAGTGCAGAGAGCCCACAGCGGCCTCGATGCGCTTGCCTTGCTGCCGGCATTCTGGCGGACGGGATGCCGCTGTCGGTATAGTGAGAGCCGGCATCCCGTGCTCCGGGATCCCATACCAATCCCAGGTGAAGAAGTTCTTTAGGTGAGACTGAGGGAGTTAATTAGAGGGTTAATGAACATGAATGGAATTAATTAACGTGGAGTTAATTAATAATAGGGATTGGTGAGATAGTGATTGTAAAGTGGTTATGTTATAAGTTTGTAGTTAATAATTTTAGGAGTAAGGGTTAAATACTAATGAAGTAATGAAATTGTGTGGTGATCAGAAATAATCTAAGGAGTCAATTCAATTCAAAGCGATTTGAATAACGCCGGCACATATATACCCTTCTTTTTACTGCAGCGCAGCCAGTACTATTTTCTGGAAAAATAGGTTCAGGAACTTCGGGTCTGGAGGAGGAGCTATTACAAAACAAAAACAAACAGATATATAGTATTTAGAAAAGAAGGCACTTAAAGAGACTTTCAAATAAAACATATCATATGAAAAGTAAATTTTGGCCAAGGACAGATTCAGGAACCCGATTCCTGATTATGGGGCCAATTCAGTAAGGTTAGCAAATTCTGCTAATCAGCTGCTGTCTGGGGAAGGTGCTGACCGGGAGACATTGGTCAGCAAATACCTGCAGGCAGCGGCAGCAGTACGGGCCGAGCTCATCATTCTTTGGTGCAGGGACTGGCTGGCAAATTTTATCTTGGTAGCAAGGCCAAAGCACTGGCCTGTGAACAGCCCATGGATACATCCATGGGCACACATGGATAAGGGCAGTGGCACACATGGGTGAAGGGAGTGGCACACATGGGTAGGGGCAGAGGCACACATTGATAAGGGTAGATGAAGACAGGTGCACAAATTGGTGACAAAGTGGGAAAACTAAGAGGGGAGGAGAGAGTGACAGCTACAGGCACAAGGAAGGTTGGGGGCAGCAGACACAGACAGTTGGTTAAACAATCAGCATATACAGGAAGAAAGTCAAATGGGGGCTGAGGAGGAATGGGTCTGGGCAGCTGGGACCATGTGTTGGTGGGCTGCGCTTGGCACATACATCTGTTCACATACATCTTTAGTTGCTGGTCACGCGGCCTCCTCCTGTACTGCGCAAGCCTTATCCTCTATCCAAAATACAGGGCAGGCAGATAAATGGAGCCCCATTGACTTCTGAGCTCGTGTTTTTAGTCTAGTCATTGGGAGACAACATACAGGAGTAATCACTGGCCGACAGGGCTGCCATCAGAAATTGTTGGGCCCGGGACTGACAAAATAGGCAAGGTCCTCTACTTGCCCCTATACATGCACTCTAATACATCCACATAAAATACATTTTAAAACATGTGCCAGTGGGCATTAAAATTATATATCATAATAACCTACATACCTATCGTTCTACATAGGACTATTTCTATGAAATGTGCTCAGATCCAAGCAGATCAGCACTTCCTACTTTTGGTAAAATAAAATTAAAAAAGTCCCCATATTGTATATGCATTAATTTTACTGCAGAATAAAATGTATCTGGACAAAATTAAAAAGAAGTGTGAGATTTCCCCTATATTACAGTGCTGCAGTCAGGGCCTAATTCAGACCTGATCACTAGGGTGGATTTTTTGCATCCCTGCGATCAAGTAGTTGTCACCAACAGGGGGAGGGGGCATTCGCTATGCAAGGGTGCGATCGCATGTGCAGTCTCTGCTCAGCCCAGGACTTACTCTTCCAGTGCGATGATCGGGGCCGGAGCTGACGTCAGAAGCCCTCCCTCCAAACGCCTGGTCCCTCCTGCATTTCTCTGAACACTCCTTAAAACCGGTCAGCTGCCACCCACAAACGACCTCTTCCTTGCGATCACCCGTGCAATCGCTTTTCTCGAACCATCCCGTCGCTGCCCGTCGCTGCCCGGCGATCCCCGTCGCTGCAGACCGACGCATCTGTGCATTGCGGTGCATGCGCAGTTCAGACCTGACCACAGGCTGTACGAAAACGCAGCCCAGCGATCCGGTCTGAATTAGGCCCTGAGAGTGCAATGTAAATGTGCAATCCGCTAGCAGCTGTGGCCCACTGCCCAGTTCTTGCGTATCCAGGGATTGTGTTAATAAATGTCATATGACAAAAAGTGTTTGTATAACATGGATGGAACATACTTTACAATCAGGCACATTTAAGAAAATGTAAACAAAGAAATTACACAAAGGTGATTTACTCCAGTGCTGGATGGAGAGGTTCAACACAGCAGCTGGTCAGACCTCAACAAAATGTACAAATGCAGCAACAAATTATTAAACGCTATCAATGGTCACAGATGAGATGAGATGATCAGTGAATCACACATAATTTATAAAAAAAAAATTAAAAACAGGTTTAGCAACCTAAATAAATTGGTAACTGGATATATATATATATATTAAAAAAATAAAAAAAAGCAACTCACAAACAGCATAGATAAGTGTCTATGGCTTGGAATAATGTTCCTCAATGGATAAAAATGGACACACAGTACTAGTTGGGTCATGTGACCTGTTCCAAATGCGGTGGTCCCCTTATATCCTCTTTAAGGCTCAGCATACACAATATTGCAGATAAATCATATTTACCACAGCCAGCTTCAAGGATTTTTTAGTGATTTGGCATCACACATATGTCCAAAAGTTCCTTAATGAACGCAGCTCTGTGGATTCCAAACAACAAGAGGTATTTCCCAAGATGGCAATTCGGGTCTCAATATGTGGAGGAAGGGGCCTGGTCCAGGTCTCTTTTTGGTTCCCAATATCAGAGTGTCCGTAGGCAGGTGTGAAGTAGCTGTCACCAATGCGTTTCATTGCATTCACGCAGCTTTTTCAAGGTGATCCAACTAGTACTGTGTGTCCATTTTTATCCATTTATGAACATTATTCCAAGCCATAGACACTTATCTATGCTGTTTGTGGTTTTTTTCCCCCTTTATATATCCAGTTACCAACTTATTTAGGTTGGTAAACCTGTTTTTAAATAATTTTTTAATAAATTATGTGTGATTCATCGATCATCCCATCTCATCTATGACCATTGATAGCACATTTAAGAAAACTTAAACCGCATACACACGGTGCAATGCAGGCTACGGCATGAACCTCCAATATAGTCAATATAGACCTGCCTGCATAGTGTATTTTTTCCTTGCAATGGCGATCCAGCGGGACCGCGCATTGGCATAGCAAGGAGTATACAACAGTGCGATATCCACTATGTTGTAAAATACATGGGTGCAGTGAAAAGAAATATACACTGGCCCTGTATTGTATGATGTAAAATTACAGGGGTGTTGTGAAAATAAAGGGGTGGTGGCACTGTCAGTGGTTGCGATGTCTAGGCCTGAACTTCACAACAATATATGGGAAGAGGAGGCTTCTACCACTATTTGTACGCCCTCTGCAAGAGCTGGGAGGAGCACCGCCAGTCCAGTTGCTGATATTGAGATTGAGGATGTCACTGTAGAAGTACACCAGGATGAGGAGAAAGTTGACGATGAGGATTCTGATGGTGATGTGGTTTGTTTGAATAAGGCACCAGTGGAGACATTTGTTGTCCATGGGATGAAAAAGCCCATTGTTACGCCTGGGCAAAATACCACAAAAGCCACCTCTTCGGTGTGGAATTATTTCTCCGCAAATCTGGACAACAGGTGTCAAGCCATCTGTTGCCTTTGTCAATCCATAATAAGTTGGGGTAAGGACATTAACCACCTAGGAACATCCTCCCTTATACGTTACCTGCAGCGCATTCATCATAAGTCATTGTCAAGTTCAGAAACTTTGGGAAATAGTGTAAGAAGTCCACTGACACCTACATTATGTGGTTTGTTTGAATATTATTTCTCTGTGAGGATGAGGATGTAAACACTGAAGAAGGGTCTGGTATCTGAAGATGAGGATGACATCTTGCTTCTGCAGAGCCAGTTTGTGCAAAGAGAGATTAATTGCTTATTTTTTAGTGGGGGCCCAAACAATACAATCATTTCAGCCACAGTCATGTGGCAGACCCTGTTGCTGAAATGATTAGTTTGTTAAAGTGTGCATGTCCTGTTTATACAACATAAGGGTGGGTGGGAGAGCCCAAGGACAATTCCATCTTGCATGTCTTTTCTTTGCCACATCATTCCAGGAGTGCTGCTCTATATGGGGTGCTGCCCCTGTGCCCTATCAGTCCAAGAGTGCTGCCCCACTGTCGTTTAAGTCCAGGGGTGCTGTTGCCTGTCTGCTGTGCAGTGTAATTCTTCAGGGGTGCTGCCTATGCTGTATAAATCCAGGGGTGCTGCTGTACTTGATCCTAGGTTTAAATGAAAACCTAGAGCAGATATGAAACAAGCTTCATCACAAACCGATTTGTGAAAACATAGCCACAAAGGTGGAAATGAAAATTGCTATTTTGTTTTATAATAAAAAGGGTAGAGACCACATTTGAAGCCAAAGTCAGTGTGACTCAGAAGAGACTGAATCATAATCCAGCCGGAGAGGTAAAAGTGAGATATTTCTGCCGGAGCATTAGAGAGAGGTTCTTCTCAATTATTTCATGTTAGAGCACCACTCAAATGAATGGCTCCAGTTCGTCAACCTTAATTTTGATTTATTATTAATGTTCCACATTTTAGGATTATTTATTTAAAAGATGTGCATTTGTTGTACAGGGTTCTTCTTTTCCTAAGGCTGCGTAGGGTTATCGCATGACGTTGCAGTGTTAGAAGAACAGAGTTTCAGTGATCTTGCATTGCATCAGCTTTCTATTGCACTGCAGCACTAGATGGGCCCGGAGCTCCTGTGAGGCACAAACAGTTACTGAATAAGGCCTAGTATGGAGTCTCATGGTGGCTTACAGCCAGGAAGATGTCTGGCTCGCCAGGCTGAGGCATACTGTGGGCACAGAGATTAGTATTGTTTCCTCCCACAGTTCTACATATCGTATGAAATGAATTTCGACTGTAGAGTAGTAAGCTCCACTAGGGCAGAGGCTGAATAACAAAAAAAATTCTGCACAGTCCTGCTTAGTACTGTACCGAACGCATCCGGGCAGCTAAAACATCTAAGGGGCTGCTTTATTTCAAAATTAAATATGAAAAAAATAAACAAGACACACAGGTATACTCACATGTGTGTAATGGGGAGCTGTGAAAAACAAAAATAAGGCATCTGCCACAAAATATGTAAATAAAAAGTAGATTTATGGTAAGAACTTACCCTTGTTAAATCTCTTTCTGCGAGGTACACTGGATTCCACAGGGAATAACATCGGGGTGTAGAGTAGGATCTTGATCCAGAGGCACCAACAGCTAAAGCTTTGACCTTCTTCCCAGGAAGCATAGCGCCACCTCCTCTATAACCCCGCCTCAGGAGCTCAGTTTGTTAACCAGTCCAATGCAGTAGCAGGTAAGAGAGACGACAACAGTTAGTAGCCACAGACATCACATTCTCACGACAGGAGAAGGTATCAGCGGCTAATGCCTTACCTACCCAAAGAAGCCAAGTGCGTCAGGGTGGGCGCCCTGTGGAATCCAGTGTACCTTGCAGAAAGAGATTTAACAAGGGTAAATTCTTACCATAAATCTCCTTTTCTGCAGCAGGGTACACTGTATTCCACAGGGAATAACATCGGGGATGTCCTAAAGCAGTTCCACATGGGAGGGGATGCACTGCACTGGGCACAAGAACCCAGCGTCCAAAGGAAGCATCCTGGGAGGTGGAAGTATCAAAGGCATAGAACCTTATGAACGTGTACACTGAGGACCACGTAGCCACCTTGCACAATTGTTCCAGGGTCGCACCACGGCGGGCCGCCTAAGAGGGTCCAACAGACCGAGTAGAATGGGCACTGATAGTAGCAGGAGCCGGAAGACCAGCCTGAACGTAAGCTTGTGCAATCACCATTCTAATCCATCTGGCCAGAGTCTGCTTATTTGCAGGCCAGCCAAGTTTGTGAAAAACAAACAGTACAAAGAGAGAATCAGACTTCCAAATGGAGGCAGCTCTCTTCACATAGATACGGAGAGCCCGTACCACATCCAAAGACCGCTCTTTGGAGAACAGATCAGGAGAGTTAAGGGCCGGAACCACAATCTCTTGGTTAAGGTGGAACGAAGACACCACCTTAGGAAGATAACCAGGGCGCGTTCGAAGAACTGCCTGGTCACGGTGAAAAATCAGAAAGGGAGACCTACAGGATAAGCCACCCAAGTCTGAAACCTGTCTAGTCGAAGCAATAGCTAGCAAAAACAAGACCTTAAGTGTAAGCCACTTGAGGTCCACAGTCTCAAGAGGTTCAAACGGAGCTTCTTGTAGCGCATTCAGCACAACCGACAAATCCCAAGGAGCCACAGGAGGCACATAGGGAGGTTGAATCTGTAGAACACCCTGAGTGAACGTGTGAACGCAATTTTCCTTTGAAACCACACCAAAAATGCAGAAACATGTACCTTGAGGGAGGCCAGACGAAGGCCTGAGTCAAGGCCTCGATGCAGAAAGGCCAAAAGATTGGCAATACTGAACTTGAATGCATCGCAATTCCTATCGGCACACCAGGTGAAATAGGAATTCCAGACCCTATGATAAATCCGAGCAGAAGCCTGTTTACGGGCCTTCAACATCGTTTGAATAACCACCTCAGAAAAACCTTTGGCCCTCAGGATGGAAGCTTCAAGAGCCACGCCGTCAAAGCCAGTCGGGCCAAGTCCTGATGGACACAGGGGCCCTGAACGTGGAGGTCTGGGCGCTGTGGAAGTAGAAGAGGACGCTCTAACGAGAGACCCTGGAGGTCTGAGAACCAATGCTGTCTGGGCCACGCAGGAACGATAAAAAGTAGGATTCCTCCTTTTTGCTTGAACTTCCTTATTACCCTGGGCAGGAGTGACACCGGAGGGAACACGTACGGCAGCCAAAAGTTCGCCAAAAGTTCCATGGAATTGCCAGTGCATCCACGAACGCTGCTTGAGGATCCCTTGTCCTTGCTCCGAAGACCGCAACCTTGTTGTTGTGTTGAGACGCCATCAGGTCTACATCTGGTAGGCCCCACTTGTCCACTAGGAGTTGAAATACTTCTGGATGAAGGCTCCACTCTCCGGCGTGTACTTCCTGACAACTGAGGAAGTCTGCTTCCCAGTTGAGGACTCCTGGAATGAACACTGCCGATATGGCCGGCAAATGGCGTTCAGCCCATTGAAGAATCTTTGACACTTCCATCATTGCCATGCAGCTTCGAGTGCCGCCTTGATAATCTATGTACGCCACTGTGGTGGCGTTGTCTGACTATACCTGAACAGGCCTGTTCCGTACCAGAGGCAGGGCGAATGTCAGCGCATTAAACACCGCCCGCAGTTCCAGAATATTTATCGAGAGGCGAGACTCCTCCCAGGTCCAACGATCCTGGAGGGAGTGCTGCTCCAACACCGCTCCCCAACCTCTCAGACTGGTGTACGTCTTCAGAAGGACCCAGTTGGAGATCCAGAAGGGACGGGCCCTGGTCAGCTGCTGGTCCTGGAGCCACCAGGTCAGTGACAAACGGACCTCCGGGGACAAAGAGATAATTTTAGACCCAATCCGGTGAGGCAGGCCATCCCACTTGGCAAGATCCAGTTTCTGTAGAGGGCGGGAATGAAATTAAGCATACTCTTCCATGTCGAAAGCCGCTACCAAGAGGCCCAGTACTTGCATCGCCGAGTGTATCGACATTCGTGGACGAGACAGGAAGCATCATGTTTTGTCCTAAAGGTTCAGGACTTTTTCCTGGGACAAAAACAATAGCTAGTTGTGAGTGTCGAACACTGCTCCCAGGTGCAACATGCTCTGAGCAGGGACCAGGGATTATTTCTTCCAGTTTATGAGCCACCCGTGGGCTTGCAGAAACTGGACCGTCAGTTCCAGATGACGGAGGAGAACTTCTGGCGAGTTGGCCAGGAACAGCAAGTCGTCCAGATACTGCAGGATCCTGATACCCTGACGGCATAGTACAGCCGTCATCACCACCATGACTTTGGTGAAGATTTGCAGAGCTGTCGTTAGTCCAAAGGACAAGGCCTGGAATTGATAATGGAGGTTGCCAATAGCAAACCGCAGGTATTGCTGGTGCGACATGGCAATAGGAATATGCAGGTAAGCATATAATCCCCTGGCTCTAAAGCCAGAACAATAGAGCGGAGAGTCTCCATACGGAATTTGGATACCCGCACCAATTTGTTCAAAGACTTGAGGTTGAAAATGGGCCGCGAGGACCCATTCGGCTTCGGGATTAGGAACAGCGTGAAATAGTACCCCCTGCCCCTCTGAGATAGGGGCACCGGTACTACCACTCCTGTGTCTAGGAGGGATTGTAACACCACTTGCAGAGCGTTTGCCTTTGTCAGATCTGAAGGGATGTCTGCTGAGCAAAACCGACGAGGGGGACGTTTCTTGAAGGAGATGGCGTACCCTTTAGTGACGACTTCCCATACCCAGGCATCCGAAGTGGTCTTTAACCATGCCTGAGCAAACCCTAGAAGTCGGCCTCCCACTCTGAGGTCCCCCAGAGGGAGGCCCGCCCCGTCATGCGGCCAGATTCTCATATTTGGAAGTGGGCTGACGGGCGGCCCAGGCTCGTTTAGGCTTGGGCTTACCGGGCTTGGAAGTGCAAGACTGTTTCGAGTACGCCTGACCCACCGCTTTACCTGGAGGCCTGTAGGAACAAAAGGAAGTACTTTTAGCCTTTTACGTTGAAGGAGCAGTACTAGGTAGACATGCAGTCTTAACAGAGGCCAGGTCAGCAACAATTTTGTTGAGATCTTCCCCAAACAAAATGTTTCCCTTAAACGGGAGAACCTCCAGAGTTTTCTTAAAGTACATGTCCACAGACCAGGACAGTAGCCAGAGAATCCGACGAGCCAGAATGGACGTAGTAGCCGCTTCGGCCGCCAGGACACCATCATCGGAGGCCGTCTCCTGAATGTATTGAGAAGCCGTAACAATATAGGAGAGGCATTGTTTCGCATTGTCAGGAAAGTTGGAAGGTAGTTTCTCCTCCATCTCCTGAACCTAGGCCATAATGGCCTCGGCAGCCCATGAGGCCGCAATAGTGGGTCTATGCACTGCTCCTACCAGAGTATAAATAGACTTCAAGCAGCCCTCAACACGTTTATCCATAGGTTCCTTCAGAGAAGTGACGGTAGTGACCGGCAGAGCAGGGGATACCACCATCCGTGCGACATGTGAGTCCACTGGAGGCGGTGTTTCCCAATTTTTAGTCAGCTCTGCAGAGAGAGGATAGCAAGCAAGTACCTTCTTATGAAGTGTAAACTTTTTCCCTGGATTTTCCCAGGATTCCTGACGTATGTCCACTAGGTGGTCAGAATGAGGTAAAACCAGTTTGGTCACCCTCTGACGCTTGAACCTATCAGGTTTCTTAGAAGCATCCTGAGGATCGGTATCGTCAGTGATCTGAAGAATCAGCCTGATGGCCTCCAGGATATCAGGCACATCCACGTGAGAAGCTGATTCCCCTTCAGAAAATCTGTATCAGTGTCTGCGGGATCAGGCGCAGGAGTGGATTGAGAGGAAACAAGGGCCAGCTTAGAGGGCCCCTTGGCCTTAGGCGGGCGAGGGTCAGTTTTCTGTTTTGCCATAGTCTGCTGAAATTGATGTAACTGAGAGGACAGAACATCTGCCCACGGTGGGCTAATGGTAGGGACAAAATGTGGCTGCAGAGGCACAGGTGGTCCCATGGGGGGGCGTGCTATTAGCCACCAGTTTACTCAGCAAGGCAGAGAAAGTAGCTCAAGGTGGGTCCTGATGGGCCCCCATTGCTACAATCTGACTGGGGGGCAAGGAACCCCCAGGACTGGACCCCTCGGCTGCAATATTATCCTCTAATGGGTCCGTGATGTCAGCACCGCGCACTACGGGATCGGTCCCCGAACCGTCACCCCGCGTAGCCGACATGATGTGGAGGCTATGCCCCGAGCAACACAGTACAAGAAATGCAGAAAGAAATACCCCCCAAGATTCCCTGTGTAATGTAAAACACAAACAGAGGATCCAAGGGGTATGCGGTGACTGGAACACACAGGGAAAAATACTATGTCAGTATATCCTGTGAAACGCCTATATTACACTAAAAACCCTGACACACTTAGCCCCCCAGGGTATAGAATATAGGGATAGCAGTAGGAGTGGGATACATGGAATAGATATATCACACAGCAGCTACATGCACACACACGCAGTCACATGTACAATGCAGAAATAATGACAAGCAATAAACTGCACTGGACTAGCAATACTAAGTAATGGGTGGTCTTCAGTATGCCAACTGTCGGGATCCCGGCGCACAGTATACCGGCGCTGGAATCCCGACAGCCGGCATACCGACACTTTTTCTCCCTCGTGGGGGTCCACGACCCCCCTGGAGAGAGAATAAAATATCGTAGCGCGCCACCGTGCCCGCAGCGTGGCAAGTGCAGCGAGCCCGCAAGGGGCTCATTTGCGCTCGCCACGCTGTCGGTATGCTGGCGATCGGGCTCCCGGCTCCGGTATGCTGGTCACCGGGAGGCCGGCCGCCTGCCTACCATACTACACCCCTAAGTAATAACCAGTAAAGCTACATACAGTGTCAGACTGGGGCATGTAGGTCCCACCGGGGGAATGCAGTGGTAGGGGCCATGTTAGGGGTTTGGCCAGTCTGCAGAGGGGTGTGGCCTGCCACCTCATTGGTGTGACTAACCATTAGAGAGTGCAATGTCTAGACCCCTTCATTAATATATACAGTAAATTCAGCTGCTGCATGCATGATAATGTACCAGATTAATAACAGATTAATAACAGCAATGCACTGTAGAAAATACACCATAGTCCAGTATAAGATAACATATGTATGATGTATAATTCAAGGGCACAATCTGATCCTTAGAGCAGGAGGTGGGCCCCCAGGCAGTAGGGTCCACCGGTGGTTTCCCCTGTACCCCTGTGGACCAGTCCAAGCCTGGGTATATATGTCTAGAGATATAACAATGCACAATAAAGACTGGATGTATATCACAGGAGAACTTGTACAAAATAACCCTGACACAATGCCATCCTGGATGAGCTGCACTACCTGAGCCACTTGTGCGGGTTGTAGGGAGGTCATACAGGCAAGTGGAGGCCACAAACACTACTGAGCCTCATTTTGACTTGTTTTAAGGACATTACATCAAAGTTGGATCAGCCTGTAATGTGTTTTTCCACTTTAATTTTGAGGGTGACTCCAAATCCAGACCTCCATGGGTTAATAAATTTGATTTCCATTGATAATTTTTGTGTGATTTTGTTGTCAGCACATTTAACAATGTAAAGAACAAAGTATTTAATAAGAATATTTCATTCATTCATATCTAGGATGTGTTATTTTAGTGTTCCCTTTATTTTTTTGAGCAGTGTATATGCATATATACATAAATATATAGTCAGTCCAAGGTACGGCAATCAGTGGTCTCAATCAGCAAAAATAACTCACAGCTTAAGCAGCATAAGCTTTGCAATGTTTCGGCTTTTTATTAGCCTTTTTCAAGCAGCATAACCATAACCAAATAGTGTTCAATTTGAATCTTAAATACCCTTACCTCTCTCCTTCGCGTCCCGGGCTCCCTCCCGCATCCGGATACGTCACTAAGGGTTTCCGGGTGCAGCATACTTCTCATTCCGCACACAGTACACTGTGTGTTGTCGTGGCAACCCGCGTCCACTTGCAGCCGCGCTTGTTGCCAAGTTCCATCCACAGTGATAGTAAGCACGGGTTGAGGTAGCTTCCCAGGATCAGTCTCATGACGTCCCGTTATTAGAGGGATCAGGAGAACCCAAGCATCTGGATAGAGGATATACCAAAAGAAGTGTTCAACAATACATTTAAAAACAAAACATATACTTTAAACATATACATTAAAAGGAGATGAATACACAGCTCATATGTATGGAATATCAAACTAGTTCAAACAGTCAGATCTTAGAGAAAAAGAATATTGAATATAGGGTGGACTATCATTTATCCATGACTAACATGATCACTAATTATAAGAATACACTTAGATTCAGTTGATCATTCAACCCTTTAGGCTTTACTGTCTCTAAAAGGTGGATCCATTTGGCTACACACTGTAGAAGTTTTTTGTGTTGATCACCTTGTCTGCCATCATCCGGAATATGGTCGATAACCATATGCCGAAGATTGGCCATACTGTGTCGGGCTTCTTTGAAATGTCTCGCAATGGGTTGATCAGACCCCTTGCCACTCAATGTTGCTCTAATGGCCGATCTATGTAGGGCCATCCGTTCCCTACAGGTACGGATGATTTTCCCCACATAGCATAGCCCACAGGGACATTTAATCAAGTAAATAATATATGAACTGGTACATGTGAGGGAATGTCTAATCTCATACCTGCGACCAGTATGAGGGTAAGAAAAATATTTACCCACTATCATATGGCTGCAGGTAGTACAACCTGTGCATTTATGGCAACCATTCATCCGTCTGGTTATACCTTCCTTAGCTTTCATTTGTCTTGTAATGTCAGCATGCACAGTCCAATCGCGGATGTTTTTTCCTCTCTGGTAACAGTGTCTAATTCTAGTGTGTTTAAGGCTTTTGATGTCATTCTGTACCATGGGCCATAGACTAGCGCTACTCTCTCTGATCTTTTTATGTGCTACTGTGTATCTATGTGCCCAATTAAGGGAATCCTTGGTCTCATCATTTGTTCTTTTTGCAAATGTACTCTCTCTTGATCTTGCAATAACTTTATTTCTGGCAGACCTTATACTATCATCCTTATACCCCCGTGCTCTAAACTTGTTGGGCATAACATCAAGGTTGGTTTCCAGCATGTTTTCATCGCTGGTGATCCTCTTAGCTCTCAAGAACTGAGAGTACGGGAGACTGTTAATAGTAGCTTGGAGGTGAAAACTATCTGCCCTCAACAAAGTATTTCTATCTGTGTTTTTTGAGTAAATACTGGTATGAATTTTGTTTTCCGCATCAAGATGAATTCTCACATCTAGGTACGTGATTTCTTCACGACTAAGGGTGTATGTAAATTTGATTGGACAATCTTGATCATTGATTTGTCCAATCAAATCAACTAATTCCGAATAAGGTCCATTCCAGAATAATATGACGTCATCTATATAGCATTTATAAAACACTATATAGTCACGTACATCACAGGTGAAAAACAGTTGTTTCTCGAGTACTGACATATAGGTGTTAGCATACACCGGTGCCACGGGAGATCCCATGGCGCAGCCCGAGCACTGATTATAGTACCTGCCATTGAAATAAAAGTAATTACGCTTGAGAACCAATTCTAGTAACACCAGGAAAAATTTCAAGTCTGGGCCCTTGTACAGTGGATTGTCACAAAGAGTGACATTAACAGCCTCCATCCCCCCCTCATGAGGGATGTTGGTATAGAGGCTGTTAATATCCAGAGAACACATTCATGTATTTTGGGGTAACTCACCCAACTCGCTCAATTTCAATAACAAATCAGTTGTATCCTTTAAGTATGTGCTCCCCGCCTGGATGCATGGCTGTAAAAAATGGTCCAAAAATTTGGATATATTGTTGTACAAAGAATCCCTAGCTAAAACAATAGGCTGTCCAGGCGGGTTGCACATACTCTTATGGATCTTAGGCAAGGTATGCAACAAAGGCACCCTGGGCGCATCAACCTTCAAGAAACTACCAACCTCAGTATTAATAATACCATCTTTCACAGCTTTATCCAAAATCAAATCAATCTCAGCTTTTTATGAATCTGTAGGGTCAGAGGGTAAAAGAGTATAGACATTCTCACTGGCTAACTGTCTGTAAATCTCAGCACAATACATTTCCACATTCATGACTACGACCCCTCCCCTCTTATCTGCAGGCCTGATTACAAAATCATTGTTGTTACTTAAGTCCTTCAGGGCTGTCCATTCAACTTTAGTCAGGTTGTTCTTATGGGGTTTAGGGGCCTTTTGGTCATTCAAGACCTGAATGTCAAATTGTGACTTTCTCTTAAACACCGAAATCTTATTGGAAAATTCTGCATCATCTTGCTCACCAAAAAATTCTCGGAGTCTCAGTTGTCTGCCCAACCTAAACTGCTCCACCTTCCATTCAAAAGAATCAAATGGAGTAGTCGGTACAAATCCTAAACCCTTGCTGAGTATAGACTTTTCAGCATCTGAAAGAATATGGCTAGACAAATTAAAAACAACCTCTATTTCTTTGCTTTGTTGTTCCTTCTCCCTCTTCCTACTGCATTGACCGCCCCTTCTCGTGTGTTTCCTTTTCCCCCGTGTCCTGCACGGGTTTTCACCCCTAAAAGGGGTTTCCCTTTGGAAGTTGATGGACCATCCAGATCTGTGGAGTCCTCACCTGAGGAAGAAGGGATATCACTGTATGTAATGTAATCTTTACCAGCACGTGTTCTTCTATTTGTCTGCCATATCCTTCCAGAATAGTTGCCATCTTGGCTACCTGATAGCCACCGATATACATTAATCTCTTCATAATCCAAATTAACTCTTTCAAATTTTCGTTTCTTAAATGCTATTAACTCTTTTTTGTACGTCATAACTTGTGAGCTGAGTTTCTCCATCCAGTTACAGGAGTGGTCCTGCATGAGTTGTTCTTTAAACTCTTTTTCTGTTCCTTCAATTTTATTTCTCATCAACTGCAGTTCTCTAGCAGATTCTTCCACCACCAGCGTCATCAAATCTAGGGAACATTAGTTTAATATGGCTATCCAGCGGCGTACAAATTCCTTGTTATAACGTCCTATTGTTGGGGTATTGCGTACCCTAAAGCCTCTGGGGATCTTCTTTTCTCTAATATATTCGGACAACGATCCCATGTAACAGGAAATCAGTTTCCTTCTTTTTGTACTTTAGCAACAAATTAAATACAAATTAAATACATCTAATTTTTTGGTGAGCAAGATGATGCAGAATTTTCCAATAAGATTTCGGTGTTTAAGAGAAAGTCACAATTTGACCCTGTGTCTAACAATGTTGCCATTCAGGGTTTCATCAAAGCTCTTGAAATTCAGGTCTGGAATGACCAAAAGGCCCCTAAACCCCATAAGAACAACCTGACTAAAGTTGAATGGACAGCCCTGAAGGACTTAAGTAACAACAATAATATTGTAATCAGGCCTGCAGATAAGGGGGGAGGGGTCGTAGTCATGAATGTAGAAATGTATTGTGCTGAGATTTACAGACAGTTAGCCAGTGAGAATGTCTATACTCTTTTACCCTCTGATCCTACAGATCATATAAAGCTGAGATTGATTTGATTTTGGATAAAGCTGTGAAAGATGGTATTATTAATACTGAGGTTGGTAGTTTCTTGAAGGTTGATGCGCCCAGGGTGCCTTTGTTGCATACCTTGCCTAAGATCCATAAAAGTATGTGCAACCCGCCTGGACGGCCTATTGTTTCAGCTAGGGATTCTTTATACAACAATATATCCAAATTTTTGGACCATTTTTTACAGTCATGCGTCCAGGTGGGGAGCACATACTTAAAGGATACAACTGATTTGTTATTGAAATTGAGCAAGTTGGGTGAGTTACCCCAAAATACATGGATGTGTACTCTGGATATTAACAGCCTCTATACCAACATCCCTCATGACGGGGGGATGGAGGCTGTTAATGTCACTCTTTGTGACAATCCACTGTACAAGGGCCCAGACTTGAAATTTTTCCTGGTGTTACTAGAATTGGTTCTCAAGCATAATTACTTTTATTTCAATGGCAGGTACTATAATCAGTGCTCGGGCTGCGCCATGGGATCTCCTGTGGCACCGGTGTATGCTAACACCTATATGTCAGTACTCGAAAGAAACAACTGTTTTTCATCCGTGATGTACGTGACTATATAGTGTTTTATAAACGCTATATAGATGACGTCATATTATTCTGGAATGGACCTTATTCAGAATTAGTTGATTTGATTGGACAAATCAATGATCAAGATAGTCCAATCAAATTTACATACACCCTTAGTCGTGAAGAAATCACGTACCTAGATGTGAGAATTCATCTAGATGCGGAAAACAAAATTCATGCCAGTATTTACTCAAAAAACACGGATAGAAATACTTTGAGGGCAGATAGCTTTCACCCCCAAGCTACTATTAACAGTCTCCCGTACTCTCAGTTCTTGAGAGCTAAGAGGATCACCAGCGATGAAAACATGCTGGAAACCAACCTTGATGTTATGCCCAACAAGTTTAGAGCACGGGGGTATAAGGATGATAGTATAAGGTCTGCCAGAAATAAAGTTATTGCAAGATCAAGAGAGAGTACATTTGCAAAAAGAACAAATGATGAGACCAAGGATTCCCTTAATTGGGAACATAGATACACAGTAGCACATAAAAAGATCAGAGAGAGTAGCGCTAGTCTATGGCCCATGGTACAGAATGACATCAAAAGCCTTAAACACACTAGAATTAGACACTGTTACCAGAGAGGAAAAAACATCCGCGATTGGACTGTGCATGCTGACATTACAAGACAAATGAAAGCTAAGGAAGGTATAACCAGACGGATGAATGGTTGCCATAAATGCACAGGTTGTACTACCTGCAGCCATATGATAGTGGGTAAATATTTTTCTTACCCTCATACTGGTCGCAGGTATGAGATTAGACATTCCCTCACATGTACCAGTTCATATATTATTTACTTGATTAAATGTCCCTGTGGGCTATGCTATGTGGGGAAAACCATCCGTACCTGTAGGGAACGGATGGCCCTACATAGATCAGCCATTAGAGCAACATTGAGTGGCAAGGGGTCTGATCAACCCATTGCGAAACATTTCAAAGAAGCCCGACACAGTATGGCCAATCTTCGGCATATGGTTATCGACCATATTCCGGATGATGGCAGACAAGGTGATCGACACAAAAAACTTCTACAGTGTGAAGCCAAATGGATCCACCTTTTAGAGACAGTAAAGCCTAAAGGGTTGAATGATCAACTGAATCTAAGTGTATTCTTATAATTAGTGATCATGTTAGTCATGGATAAATGATAGTCCACCCTATATTCAATATTCTTTTTCTCTAAGATCTGTCTGTTTGAACTAGTTTGATATTCCATACATATGAGCTGTGTATTCATCTCCTTTTAATATATATGTTTAAAGTATATGTTTTGTTTTTAAATATATTGTTGAACACTTCTTTTGGTATATCCTCTCTCCAGATGCTTGGGTTCTCCTGATCCCTCTAATAACGGGACGTCATGAGACTGATCCTGGGAAGCTACCTCAACCCGCGTTTACTATCACTGTGGATGGAACTTGGCAACAAGCGCGGCTGCAAGTGGACGCGGGTTGCCATGACAACACACAGTGTACTGTGTGCGGAATGAGAAGTATGCTGCACCCGGAAACCGGCATTGACGTATCCGGATGCGGGAGGGAGCCCGGGACGCGAAGGAGAGAGTTAAGGGTATTTAAGATTCAAATTGAACACTATTTGGTTATGGTTATGCTGCTTGAAAAAGGCTAATAAAAAGCCGAAACGTTGCAAAGCTTATGCTGCTTAAGCTGTGAGTTATTTTTGCTGATTGAGACCACTGAGTGCCGTACCTTGGACTGACTGCATACACTGATGAATGAGCACCGTGGCATTTACAGAAGAAGTGAGAGTGCCGGTTACACGCTGTATACATAAAAAAAAATATATATATATATATATATATATATATATATATACACATATACACACACACACACATATATATATATGTGTATATATATATATATATATATATATATATATAAAAAGATTCACAATAGTATACATACAGTACCCGGAAGCTGCGGAGAACACAGTGAGGAGGAAATATGGAGTTGCTATGCATGAGCAGCAGCTCCCTCTCACTGACATACGCTGTAGGGAGACTGCTGGCATGAGCTCTCCGCAGCGGTAGCTGCGAACGCGATCGCGTCTTTTCTTGAGACGGAGACACAGCTCTAAAAAGCAAATTCAGTCCATCAGGGGGGGGGGGGTTTCTGTGCAACCAGAAACCCCCTCTGCGTGCGCTACTGGGGTTATAGAGGAGGCGGCGCTATGCATCCTGGGAAGAAGGTCAAAGCTTTAGCTGTTGGTGCCTCTGGATCAAGATCCTACTCTACACCCCGATGTTATTCCCTGTGGAATACAGTGTACCCCGCTGCAGAAAATGCAATAAAAAAATGAAAAAAAAAGAAACCCACAAGATTTTCACAAAATAGGTCTCCAGACACCATGGAGGGGATAATATCCAATCTTGATCCTGTGGTATACACCAGTTTATTTGCATCCCAGCATTTAATCCAAGATTATCTTAATCCCTGAACATGGAGAAGGGGGTACAAATTTGGAGGCTTTGGCCCCTAGTTTTACTGTAATTTGGTAATTATATATTTGCTTGGTTGAAGTCCTTTCCATTCCACACCAATATAGGAGTGGAGGTGAAAGCCTGTGTGTTGTTCCTGATTGTGTGTACCTCTAATTTCTAATCCTCTTCTTGACACTGTTTCTCTTGCCTCTTCACATAATGTCAAAAGTCACCAGAGATGGAGGTGGTATGTTTGTAGCTAGCTATGATTCAGAGAACTTGGCAAGCTTTTTCCAGGGGGACCACCTGTCGCTGAAATTATGGGTTTATTAAACTGTGCATGTCCTGTTTAAACACCATAAGGGTTGGTGGGACATTCCATCTTGCGCCTCTTTTTTTTCTTTGCATCATGTGCTCTTTGGAGCCTATTTTTTTAAAACTGCCATCCTGTCTGCCACTGCAGTGCCATTCCTAGATGGGCAGGTATTTGTGTTGCCCACTTGTGTCGCTTAGCTTAGTCATCCAGCTACCTCTGTGCAACCTTTTGGCCTAAAAACAATATTGTGAGGTGTGAGGTGTTCTGAATTAGTGGAAATTAATGTTATTGAGTTTAATATTACTGTAGGATCAGAATTACCCCCAAATTCTGTGATTTTAGCTGTTTTTATGTTTTTGTTTTTTTCAAAAATTATCCAGATCCAAAACCAAAACCCGAAAAGGGTGGCTTTGGCAAAACCAATCCAGATCCAAAACACTAGCAAAGATCCAGATCTAAAGAACCAAAACACAAAATCCGAAAAGTGTCCGCAGCACATAACTAATTTTGTTGCAAAACAAATATTTTAAAAAATGTCTGTGGGGCAGATGTATTAACCTGGAGAAGACATAAGGAAGTGATAAACCAGTGATAAGTGCAAGGTAATATACGCAACAGCTAATCGGCTCCTAACTGATAATTTACATTTTTGAGCTGATTGGCTGGTGCATTTATCACCTTGTACTTATCACTGGTTTATCACTTCCTTATACCTTCTCCAGGTTAATACATCTGCCCCTGTGTCTCTTACCTGTTTGACTTTTAGTGTATCTGATAGTGGGTCTTATACAGGTTGGATCGTAATTGCAAAGCTGCTCCTAGCAGTTTTGGATTACAATCCTTAGCAATGCAAATGCAGGAGGAAGTGCATACCACCTCCTTCCTGCAGTTGTGATTGCTAAGAACTACGATGCTATTGTAGTTCGTGATGAACATCGTGACCACTGGTCATGATTTTCATTTGCGACTGCAGTATGAGTGAGTCTGACCTTAATCAGACTTGCAGTTGCAGGAAGGCTAGCGACGCCAAGAAAACTGTATCTCAGTCCTTGGCCTCGCCACTCCCAGAAAATGGGGACGACATGCCCCTGTGTTCCCCAACACTGGCTGCCTCCACCCCCATCCCTCCCTGCGAATGCCTCTACCTGTCAATCAGGCAGAGGCAATCGCATATCTGAGATGCGATTGCAGGACCCGTTCTGAACATGCACAGAATGGATCCTGTTTGTGCGCAGTTTCCCAAACAACCTGAATAAGGCCCATACACAGAACTTTGACCTAACATATGTACTACTGGTGTATACATGGAAACATCCTGCTAAATATGGGTATTTTTTAGATCTTTTTAGAGCTTATTTTCAATGCACATGCATCTGACTCATCACCAGTCCCTTAATCTCCTTTTGAACTACTAGCAAAAAAAGGCAGCATATGTATACAGTATAATAATACAAGGAACATTGCTTAATTATTTATTGTGTGACATGTGCAACATTATTTCAGTATCACCTTTAACTTCACAGGCAGATCCTGAAGATTTTAAAAGCTTGAGATCCAAATTTCAAAAGGACATTGGAGATAATCCTAGAACCAAGCCTATTATACCAGCAAAGCCTGGAGTTAAACCTATTGTACCAGCAAAACCAAATCTTCAGCCAATCACTGTACGTTGCTTTCAGAATCCAGTACCCAAAGCTTTATCTTCTCCAGATTTACAAGTTTCCCCTAAAAGTGATCCCTTCATAGCTCCAAGGAAACCATTACTATCACATCAAAGCTTCTCCTGCCGGAGTAACTCTGGATCCCTCCATGAAGCATGTATCAATAAACCATCGGTTCCGACCACTAGACCAATATTACCAAGACCATCTTTGAACACTCCTCTTAATAAAAGCAATGGAAATATTTACTTGAATCTGAAAAAACCTAAATTAAAACTTTTACCAAGTGAAGTTGTACTTGGACCAAAGCCAAGGAAACCTGCTCGTCCTCCTTTTGTAGATCTTGAGAAATTCAGGAAATCAGATGATTTTGATGACTATGTCACAATGAACAGTTTTCTAGGTAATTTTTTTACACTTATCTTAATTTTATAAAATGGAAGTATGTACACATGTGTACAACAACAAATGTAATTTTAGTTATAATTTTATAGAACAAAATGAAATGTATAACTATTATTGTCATTATAAAATGTTTCAGACGTGAACTAGCATCACTTAGAAACAAATACTACTTTAAACATTATAAATATATAATTAGATACTTGAATTATCTATTATAGTCAAATATACTATGTAGACAAAAGTGATTGGACACTGACAGCAAATAGATCAATGAGATTTTATTGACGTCAGTACTTTGTTGGTCCACCATATGCAGAGATTACTGCAGACACCCTTCTTGGCAAACTGTCTACAAGTTCCCGGACAAAGCAGGCGGTATGTTGTGCCATTCCGCCTTAAGTACAGTGAGCAACTCTGACAGTGAAGGTCAAGTTGGCCTAGAACGCATCTGTCCCTCCAATTTATCCCAGAGGTTCTCAGTGGGGTTAAGATCTGGACTCTGAGCTGGCTAGTTCATCCAAGTTATTGAATTTTCTGTATACTAGTCCAGTGTCGCCCTGCAAACATGACAGGTGGCATTGTCATACTGATAAAAACATTTGTCATTTCTGTAAAACTGCCACAACGTAGGGATCACAGAGTTATTGAGACCATCTCTATATATCTCAGAGTTAATGTGACCACATGCATTACAATTAGTAAACCCATGCTAAACCAGCTGTAGAATTTTGAGGGAAAAAATGAATTTATTTCATTTCGGAATAAGGCTGTAACATAGCAAAATGTGGAAAAAGTGAAGCACTGTGAATACTTTCCGGATGCACTGTATGTATATATGTGTGTGTGTGTGTGTGTGTGTGTGTGTGTGTGTGTGTGTGTGTGTATATATATATATAGTATTGCAAAGGTGCGGCACTCATGCTTGTCTCATAAAGAAATGGACATCTGTCCTCAATTCTTCTTCAACGTTTCATCCTGATGACAATTTGACAAATAAATTGAAACGTTGAAGAAGAATTGAGGACAGATGTCCATTTCTTTATGAGACAAGCATGAGTGCCGCACCTATGCAATACTATGGAATCCACACCGTGATGGCACCAGCGATAGATATCTGAAAAAGCTTACAGGGAGTGCCGGACCGCAGCATCTATATATATATATATATATATATATATATATATATATATATAGCAGTGGATAATGATATAGAGGTTTGGCACTCCTCCTGTAACTTATAGTAGAAATGGCTCCGGTGCCCTGTCCTTTAGAAATATGAACGTAGACAGTGTGTGACTGGCACTCGGGAGACTTGAAAAGATAGGCTGACACAGTTGCTGATGTCAACATTTCAGAGCTATCGCTCCTTTATCAAGACGAACAGTAAAAAAACAGTAGTGCAAATAGCGCTGCTACCTAAATGACAAGACTAATATTCAGAAAATAGTAGAATAATTAAATGTAACAATTAAAAGTTAAAATTAAAAGTTCAAAAAACACCTCCCCAATTTTGGGGGCTGCTAAAAGAGTTCTCTTGTGTGGACTCTATTTCCAAAGTCCAAATAGGTTAAATATGCAAAAGTGGTAGTACCCAGCGCCTTCTGTGTTATGTGGTTTCCAAGTGAAAATTAAATAATGATGGCCCTCATTCCGAGTTGTTCGTTCGCTAGCTGCTTTTAGCAGCATTGCACACGCTAGGCCGCCGCCCTCTGGGAGTGTATTTTAGCATAGCAGATTTGCGAACGAAAGATTAGCAGATTTGCGAATAGAAAATTCGTAGCAGTTTCTGAGTAGCTCCAGACTTACTCAGCCATTGCGATCAGTTCAGTCAGTTTCATTCCTGGTTTGACGTCACAAACACACCCAGCGTTCGCCCAGACACTCCCCCGTTTCTTCAGCCACTCCCGTGTTTTTCCCAGAAACGCCAGCGTTTTTTCGCACACTCCCATAAAACGGCAAGTTTCCGCCCAGAAACGCCCACTTCCTGTCAATCACACTCCGATCACCAGAACGATGAAAAATCCTCGTTATGCCGTGAGTAAAATACCTAACTTTTGAGTAAAAAATAAGCGCATGCGCTCTGCGAACCTTGCGCATGCGCAGTAAGCGACTAATCGCAATATAGCAAAACTCGGCAACGAGCGAACAACTCGGAATGACCCCCGATATGCGTACCGCATCCCATGTGTGTTCAGGCCTGCAGGATAAAACGTACCTCTCCTGGTCATGATCTTCTGGCTTTTCCAGTGACTCCGTGGATGGACCGTAAGGAGATTCAGAAAGCAACAATAGTGTAATATTGCACAAAAGGTGTGCTTATATGGAAAATTTCAGATGTGATGTATAGTTAAGCAAAGAATAATGCACCCAGTGTCAGTTTTATAAACAAGGTGATTTGCCCGCAGCCTAAGGTAGTTTAAAAATAAGTACCCTCAGGACTTGAAATTCTTGCATGTAGTAAATTTCTTTAGGGTGTTCCTCTCCTGTGGTTCATAATTGGGGACCCCTATTATTGAAATAGAATCTCACAAATGCGGGAAGGAAACCCCATAGTGTAGTAGATTTTTTTTAAAATATATATAAATATATATATAATCACGCACACACACATGCATACTGATCTCCCAGACGATGCGGC